>NC_087130.1:12030173-12330173 GCF_030705265.1 Helicoverpa armigera | reverse complement strand
TCACTCTACATACCTCATCTATGATGCAGAACTGATGTGCGTTTACTGTGACATTTTCGTTTTCCAAAACCTTTGTAACTTGTTCGGGTGCTTCTCTGAACATCTTACTGGATTGGTAATCTGCAAGCATAAATATATAACTTAGAATATGAATGCTCCTACGTCAAATCCTTAGATCCTTAATCCTTAGATCACTGAATTTTATTCATAGAAAGATGGAAAACTGTCAGAAATCGGATTAATATATAAATGTTGTATAAATACGCGTAAAAGATTGCAGACCACAAAACCACTGTAAATTCTATCCCGACCTTACTGGTCAGTCAGTCGGCGAAATCCTAATACTAATCTTGGTATTTGTTTAGGTCATGCAAAAAATGAAGACGTTTACTCACCATCAGTAAAATCAAGAGGAATATTCCCATAAGAATAGCACCTGATCCTGTTCTCTGGGTATCCTCGGCCTGAAGCCAAGATGATGAGCAGTTCGAAACCGAGACAGGTGCCAAATATGGGGAAATAGTCGCCAGCGTCGTTCATTTCTTGAGCAATTTCGTATATATGCTGACCAGCGTCGGCGTAGCCATCCGATTGGTTAAGTACGTAGCTCCGCCGGGAATCAGAACGCTGCAATAATAAACGGCGGAATGTATGATAAATAAATTATACTCCTTTTCTAACAGGTTCAAACATAGCTATTATACGATGTTCCATCATTAAATTCTTTCTAGTTCAAATCTACCGGCTCCATCGTCATCTGATCATAGTTAGTTCGACAGTATCTTATATAGCTGCCAATTTTCATGACGCTACGATCCTTGGAATATGGTTAAATTATAGAGTTACCTACCTTAGATTCCCTACATACCTAGTTACATACTGGTCGACGTAGGTAATATAGGCGTGTGACAAATGTATTAATGTAATATGAAACAACCAAAAATAGGATACCTAATCTTTTTGTATTAATTATTTGCACTTAGTAAATCTGTACCATTATTAATATCATCGTAATTGCATTTTCTGTATAATTGTTGTCGGATAATTTCCTTGTCAACCGTACGTGATATAAATAATAACATCCGTTAGCGATAGACCATGTATTGTTTCCCGTTATGCTATCTAACCAACAATTACTCATACTTACCTAGTTACATATGACTAACTTCAGTAACAATATTCGGGATAATTAGCACCAAGTTAATAAACTATAGAACTAACATGAGTACCAATTTAGAAAAATATCTAGCGCTCGATTGTGATGAAACTATGGTATGATTGTACTTCTTATCAATACTATATCTAAGTCCATGAAGTTGATCTGGCTAAAATGTGTCCTTAGATAGGTTTATCGACGAACTTACCCGTTCAATTTGCCCATCAGTTCCTCATAGTAAGCACGATCTTTTCCAATTCTGTAACATTATTTCACATCAAATAAATGAACCGTATTAACAAATGAAAAATCATAATTTTAAATTATCATTTCTTAATACATATTTATAACTAGCCCAGGCTTCGCTCGGGTGCAATGCTGATACTAAACATTTTACACTATTTAATGGATGTTATTATGCATATGAACCTTCCTAAAGACTCTTTAGTCTTTAATCACTTTATCTATTTCAGGAAAATCGGTTTCGTTGTTTTAAATATTAAAGCTTACAAAGGGACAGAAAAAGCGACTTTGTTCTTTGCTATGTGTGATTACGTTACTTACAGAATAGGAACAACTCTAGCTCCCGAAGCTTCCACGTCCTTGACGTACGATGCGGCGATATAGCTGGTGTAATTCTCCTCCGGGTACTTGGTGTGCAGGTACATGGACTGTTCCTGCGACAACACGCCGATGATCGGACGGTCGTTCACCACGGGGAAGTCATCCGTCCTCACCACCGTGGCACCTTCGCAGTGCAACAAATACACGACCGTCAACAGCACAGCCCCCTTCATGATCAGCGTCACGCTCAAACTGTCTACTGCACTCATCCACCTAAAATTTATTTGAATTCACACATATCTGTTATCAGCCAAATCGCTGTTATTGTTTAGTGGTCCGTTCAATACGTAACATCAGATAAGAAATACTCAATCAAAGAAATCTGCTTTGTAGTTGCCGGCTTTATTTTTAAGCAGCTTTCATTTGCATTAATAAGTATACAAAAAATACTATGTTGATTTGTGTATAGTCTCAAATAATAACTAACCTCAACAACACAATATTGACACCATCGTTAACTAAGCAAACTATGATGTTTTGAAGCACTGTGCGCGCGCATCTGATTTATAATAAACTTGTGGTCTAAAAATAATGCTCTCCTACAATGTGTCTAATACACGTGATTGAGAGACAAAGATAAATATGTATATTGTTTGAAATTCTTCTCTAAAAACAAATTTTAATTACCTATGCATTTAATTACCACAAACAAATCCTGGTTAACAAAGAAATAACTAACCTGATAGCAACCGATTATTATCAGAATATAATTAATAAAATTAACAAATTGACTAAGTGCTCATTATCTTAACTACTTGTTAATGTTCATATCGAACTCCTTAAAATGATAAATCAATATCGATCACCGGCTGTTAAAATGCAAGAAATAGTGTACATTGTTTATCGATGCGGGGATCTTAGTATGTCAAAAAATACATCGGTTGGTACACCGACCATCGAAAAAAGCCAAAAGACAAGCCCTTTGAGCCGTTTGTTACGACTGTCATGGCACCGCACATTTACCTTAGTAGTCAGAATAAAGAAAACCTTACAACCAGTCTTATGAAGTGTTGCTTTTTCGAATTTAACACTTACAAAGGCGGAACGTGTAAGCAAAAGAATCCTTTTCGGTTTGAAGTTCCGAGCTTGCGAACGGCGAGCAAGGGGTGACTCGCCGTCGTTAAGATATAGGACTACTAGCATAACTGCGCCAGTTAAATAACGTCGATAAGATTAATCTGGTAGATTTATTCATATTGGAACATCTTCCGATTCCGAAGCGCATGGGAAATAATGTGGTTAAATGGCTTTTTGGATCTTTCAAACAAGCCATTTAAATCATTTACACCTTAATGACCTTATTTTATTTGGACTCGGCGCAGCATACCTTCTTCCGTAGTTCTCCAACCGACGAAATCTCATAGTTATTACATACCTTGCATTCTTTAAGCATTTTCGTTTTTGGTTCTCCAGAGATCAAGATCTCTGGTCGTCTTACGCACTTGTTCAAAGTGATGAATTGCAATAAGTAAGTAGGAGCATTGCGTAGCTGGGTTTGTTGTTAATGTTCCAATAATGTTTACAGAGGACAAGCAGAGGACCAATAGATAAAACCAAGACATGACTGAAACTCACCTTTTATTGCTAAACGTAATGTTCTCTTTATGGATAAATAACGGGAAAACAATTTACATAACATCTCAGTGAACATGCTTGAAATTTTGAAAGGATTTGACTAAAGTAGTACATTTCATACAATCTCTTAATTTTAAGCCAAAGAATCTTGTTTTGTGTTGTGAGTTTGACAGGAAAGTAAATCAGCCCTTTGGCAGCGACATTTTCAATGGGTAGCGCATGCGTGGTCTCGCACTTTTGATGAGGTCAGCAAAAAGGTTTACAAAGGGTGAATTCGGTTCGCATAGTTATTTCATGATAAGTAGGTACCTAATTTCATTATCAACTAGTTTCAAAATTCACAATATCATGATAATATTATGCAATACCTACCTAAACTGTGAAATTACGATAATATCGATGAAAAGTTACCTAAGTTTCTTTCGAAGCGATGATGGATATCATAATTAATTTCAAAATTTGAATACGGTGTGCAAATGTTTCTTCGGCTATACAGATATTCAACTACGCTACCTATTCATACTAAGGCAAAATATTGGTTGGTATATAACCGACAGAAATCAGTCTTATCCAACACTAAGCAATCACGCAAATTAATCACTTTTGTAAAATGCTTATGGTAGGTAAGTAGGTCCTTCATATTTTTTATGTAGTCGACAAAAGATAAACGGACGGCTTGGACAATGATCATAGCTTACTTAAAAATTAAAATATTTTCGAAGAAGGTACGAATGCAGAGAACTTTATCCTAAACCTTTTCCTGTTTGACTAGGTAGGTACCTATGTCTCAATTTCCAACAACCATACAAAAAGACAAATAAAAATGTCCTTCTTTTTGAAGTTGATTAAGTTTATTTTCATAAAAATATAATTTTCAGTTTAATGTTTCGAAACGAAAACAATATCATCCCTTTCCCAGAAATGTTAGGGTCTTCCAGAAGTATTACGTTAGCACTATAGGAGGGCTGGGGGGACTTTGTTTTGCTTATTTTGATGACATGGGGGTAGGGAGTCCAGATGATGATTACGTCATCGATAGGTATTTACTTTTTTACACGAATGGCAACCCTCACATTGTCTATGCTTGAAAACGAAACGCATTTTCGGGGATTCCCTCAAATATACACGCATACGTTTAGGCGCTCGCCTAGAATCGATTCGGGGAATTACCGCGCGCTGTTCACTTGTATTGTTCTGTTCGGATACTATACATTATAATTATAATATTAAAAAAATACATTTTTAATTGAGAAATGTTTACGTAAGCATGGGGGGAGGGGGTAAAAGCTTGGCTTACTTTTGCTGACAAGGGAGATGGGGGGGGTAAATAATTGTAATAAATCTGCTAACGTAATATTTGAACGACCCCATTGCAGATTGCAGATCAGTCGGTTAAGCAAAGTTTGGCGCGGTCGGTCGGTCGGTCGGTCTGTGGTTAGGACCATCTTGACATAAAATTTTGTACCAATGCCTAAAACCCTAAAACTAACGCCTATTATTATGGAAGCCACTCAAAAATATTAATTTCGATACAACAATTTAGGTACTTTTAATCTAAGTAATATCACAAATAACAAACGTACTATGTGCTAGTTTTGTGAATATTTCAAGCGCAATTATTAGTTTATGGTATAGGGGCCCCCTAAAATATTTATAATACCTTATATTTTGTTATAGTCGTAAAAATAAAACTTGGTACATACATCATATTTTCCTATGAAACAGCTTGGTGACCGAAAACGAAGTCTAAGTAGGAGTCTGTCCAAACTAATTCTAGGTATGAATGAACATACATGACATGTATTGTATGGGGATGTACATGAGCGCACTCAGGCGCGGATTTAGTTTCGAAAAGAGTTCGAAAATCGAGTTTTAAGAAAACTGTAATGGGGTCTCGGGTTTCTCTTTTGGTTTGACTAAAAATCATAATAGGTATGTCACGGAACTTCGAGATGGCACAGTCGACTGAAGCGCCACTGCACTCACAGAAGTTTCCTCCGTGAAACTCACTATGTTGATCCGCAAATAATCTGACATCAACACAACCAACTAAATTACTTACAGAATGTATGGCAACATAGTATGAAAATAAAACATACTAAATGATAATTGGCAACACTAAAATATACCTCGTCAAAAGAAAAATGCCGCTGCCAAGAAGAAACGTAATGATAAAGGTATTTTGATAATAATTATTACTGTTACAATCATCATCTTGTGTACATATACTGAGTGAGTGTTTAATTTTGGTATTAACCTTTGTCCATTTCAAATATATTGAACAACTAATTTGTTGAAAACACTTTGTTTTAGGTTGGTTTTCTGCGTTGACAGTGGAATTCGCGTATTTTCTTTTACAAGTCAAGTACACAATAGAAAATGTTCGAAATGGTAAGTATATTTGCAATTATGAGTCCTTTGTAGACAATGATTACATTAATACAAGTAACAAACATAACGATAATGTCTTTATTTTCAGAACACAGCTGAACCTATGCAGGTGGATGTTCCACCTGAAGATAACGAAAACAATGAAACTGAATGTTATGTGGTTGACAATCCTACTCTGGATCTGGAAACATACGCCGCTTCTTATACTGGATTTGCTAAACTGTATAGACTGATGTTTGTAGCCGACCATTGTCCTTCCCTCAGATTGGAAGCTCTGAAAATGGCTATTTCCTACGTCATGACAACATATAACGTAAGCCTTTACCAAACCCTTCACAAAAAACTGGCTGAGGCAGTTGCATCTGCAGGCTTGCCTGATGTTGCCGTACAAATGGGTTCACAAGATATCCCAGTCCTGGACACTATATGGATTGAATCAAAAACCAAGAAGGCTGCTATAAAGTTGGAAAAATTAGATACAGACCTCAAGAATTACAAAACAAATTCAATAAAAGAGAGTATTCGAAGAGGTCATGATGATCTTGGTGACCATTATCTTGATTGTGGTGACCTCACAAGTGCCCTCAAGTGTTACTCAAGAGCCAGAGATTACTGTACAAGTGGCAAACACATTATAATGATGTGCCTAAATGTTGTGAAAGTTTCAGTGTATCTGCAGAACTGGGCTCACGTTCTTAACTACATTATCTAAAGCAGAAGGCACTCCAGATTTCAATGAAGTCCCGGTAAAGACTCTAACCAGTCAATACTGACCCGTTTAAAATGTGCTGCTGGTCTAGCAGAATTAGCTACAAAGAAGTACAAGTCTGCTGCTAAACACTTCCTAGCAGCCAGCATTGATCATTGTGACTACCCTGAACTTCTTAGCAGCAATAATGTTGCCATTTATGGTGGATTGTGTGCACTTGCTACATTTGATCGTTCTGAATTACAAAAGCAAGTCATAGTTAGCAGTTCTTTTAAATTATTTTTAGAGTTAGAACCGCAGTTACGTGACATAATTTTTAAATTCTATGAATCTAAGTATGCTTCCTGCTTAAGGCTATTGGATGAAATAAGAGATAATCTACTGTTAGACATGTATTTAGCTCCCCATCTAAACTCACTGTACATGCAAATAAGGAACAGAGCTTTGATTCAATACTTCAGTCCATACCTGTCGGCTGACATGCGCTTGATGGCTGCAGCATTCAATCGTACTGTGAATGCTCTGGAGGATGAGTTGATGCTTTTAATACTAGATGGCCAGATCCAAGCTCGTATTGATTCCCACAACAAAATATTGTATGCTAAAGATGTGGATCAAAGGAGTACTACTTTTGAAAGGAGCCTGGCCATGGGGAAAGAATACCAACGAAGAACTTCTATGCTTATTTTACGTGCTGCAATGCTCAAAAATCAAATTCATGTGAAGGTGAGATTTGAAACTTTAGGTTGTTTTATTATCTTATACAGGAATGAAGTTTAAGCAGTGCGCAAAAAAAACTGGTGGTCCAGAATCATTAACAGAACATTTCTACATCATCAGTAAAAAAATTTTTTTCATTCTTTTGTCCGCCCCAAAATCAGCAAAATATGGATACCAACTATTCTTACGCGCGCCTAGCGGAGCTCGCGTTAGTAAACCGGTTTCGCGTTTCCGCCGTGCCTACTATGACGACTGTGACCATACTATCGGTTACAAAATAAACATCTTTCGATATCAATAACTTTTTTTTGTACTAAAACACTACAAAATAAAAATATACGTATCTATAAAACTTATTTAACTATAAGTTGACAAAGTTTGCGCACTGGATAAAATTCATTCCTGTATATAAAAATGAATTACTGTTCGTTAGTCTTACTAAAACTCGAGAATGGCTGGACCGATTTGGCTTATTTTGGTTTTAAAATGTTTGTAGAGGTCCAGGGAAGGTTTAAACGATACGAATTTCTCGGGGTCAGCTAGTTTTAAATAAAAATAACTATGTAAAATTAAAAATAATAAAATGTGTTTTCAGAATGTTGGCAGAGACACAGGCCCGCAAAGTGGTGAAGCACCAGGATCCAGCACCAGCCTCACTCCACGTACATTTGACACAGTGCCGTTGTGATGAATTTACTCATAGTCTACTTAAAGTTTTGTCGTGACAATTTAAATGCCACTATCAACCAATTTAGAGCAAGCATTTCATACAGATGAACATTGTTGGACTTTTTTGTTACTGCTCCTCTCTAATTGGATTTATATTGTCACATGAAATCAGATCTTATTTTTAAAAAGAACTCTTTTTGTGTACTGAGTATCTGCTTATGTTTTTTTGTTTAATGAGACTGCAGGAGTAGGCCCGCAAAGTTTCAACAGTTTTGCCATTGCAAACTACTGATAATTATTGTTTTAAGGAAAATGTTTTATCAGCAATCACAGAAACATGAACAGCTGGTGCAAGCATTCTTTCTCAACATTGTTTATACTGAATTATTCTATGTAACCACAAAATATTATGTCTACGTAATTTTTAATTAAAAAGTAAAAGCATCAATTGTTTTACTTATTCAATAGTAGCCGTTTCTCTTGCTTTCACTTGCGTCCCGTGTAACCTGCTTTAGCGTACCCGGATTAAATATCGCCTATATCATCTGGGAATAGTGTAGCTACCCAACTGAAATATTTTTTTAATAGGGTACAGGTCAAGGTACAGACATATAGACATCAGGCAGGTCAGAGCCCTTTTCGGATTCAGTGCAAACGAAAGCGTTTTTAAGTATAACTGCTACACCTACCCACATATCTATACAATGGGTCTTTACAATAAATGTAACGGGTTGCAACCCAACATTTTAACATGGCAACTTTTGAAGGAGCATCCTAGGAAATCGGTTTAGGTGTTTATTAAAACCACAACTTCCGGTGTCGGGATTAAATATAGACTGTCGGCCGAGGATACAACTTTACCAACAATAATTCAAAGTCGCTTCAGTAGTTAAGGTGCAAACGTAAAACACGTGTCCTCTTTATGATAAAGTATAAACCAGCTTCGCCTGTGGTTTCACCCGCGCCCCGTGGAAACTAATTCCCTCACGTTGATAACAAAAATAAATTCATCCAGTAGTTTTAGCGTGAAACAGTAACAAACATACATACAAACATCAACCTTAGGTACCTACTAACTTTTGCATTTAAGAGCCTCATTTTATTATTTGCACCTTTATGCCTACGTATTATTTAGATAAGGTATGTAAACAACCACAGCATTGGGCATCAAATAAACATTAGACATCATTCAGGTACCATTTTTATTTATTTTATTAATTATCTTTTCTCTGCACGTAATTGGCTGAAGACAAGTTGGACAACTTCCATTCGCGACGCCAAAGGCAGGGGCCGACTACCAGCACATGCCACTAACCACTGAAAAAAGATAAATAAATTTACAGGCTTTTAACAGTGTCCTAGACTCATATCTGATATCAGGAATTGAGCATGCCAGTTATGGGACGGACACGACTGGAAGACCGACATTAGCATGCTCTTCGATTGCGGGTTATCAATCATTAACGTCCAGGCTGCTTTGTGAAAGTTTGTCCGCCCTAAGACGACCCACTGACCGACCAACGGGATAAATATGATGTTACAAGACCTTGAATTGTCACAATGATTTTGGAAAGAAAGAAATAAACCAAAATTTTGGAAATATGATTATTGTGGGTAGGTATAGGTAATAGGTATTATACCTGATACAAACAGGTCCTATGGTAATAAACCCCACACAATGAATTTTGACAGAGGGGAGGGGCAATCCAGGAACATCAGGTAGACTTGTGGATAAACATATTCCACATGCTGCAGAGTTATCATCTTCACTATCCATTTTGGAACCTCAGATGTACTTGACGTGGGATGTGGAAATTGACTGAAATCTAAAACAACAAAAAAATAACTATAACTTATGTAGCAAATGTTTAACTAAGCGCTAAGTATCATAGTAAATTGAAAATTACCAAATATGGCCATAATATTATCGACAATATTTTTATCATGATCCCAATGGAGAAGCCCTGCCTGTAACTTATTGTGCCAACTCTCTGACTGACCAACAAGGTAAATATTAGTGGCAAAGCCTTCAGGAGTCACCTCCACATGCAGCCATGTCCTATCATCTGAAAGATATCTTATTTTTAATTCAAGCTTCTATCTAGCTTGTACCGTTTTAAGCATCTATGTAAGCTTTCACAATAGCTTAACAGGCTGCACAGTCAGTAGTATTAATACAATCATCAATTCTCTTTTAATGAATCTTATATTCTTGTTACAATAGCACTCCAAACTGACCAAGGAATATTATTCTGTAATTATCCTTGAATGACTTTACAATCGGTTCCATAACAGTACAAAACTCATCAATATTTTCTAATTCATAAAAATATCTAGCCAGGTCTTTCACATTCTGATTGAATAACTCTGTAATCTCTGTGATACATCCAAATTCATGTTCATGTGTTGATGAGTTGGGCAAATTTATATCTGATATAATCAAATGTTTAGGGCCTTTGTACTGCACTTTTATTTCGTGTTCTCTATCATCATCCTCTATTACAATTTTCAAGTCTCTCATAGTTTTACCAAAGTACAAGCGAAGTGTTCCAAGACTGACTATAGTTTTTATTTCATTTAAAATGTCTTCATCAAGCAGGTTCGATTTTACCAGTTGTATAAGTTGTGTATTCTGCTGCAAAGAATCGTCTAAACGTTCTAAAACTGATAGCAAATCCAAGTCTTCTATAGTTTTAGTAATAGAGCTATTCAGCCCCAGTTTATCCATTTTCTTTGGCAAAAATTATATGTGATCTGAGTTCAAATCTTTATTTTCTCGGCAATATCAGAACACCTTATCCCTTACGACTTTTACAATATAGGTAGGTACCTAACTTCTTTGTTTGTTATTGTAGATTGATTGACGAGAGATGACGCCAGTGTTGCCAGATGATGATCTAGCATTCTCCCAAATCTCACCCAAAATCCCCAAAATGTTAGTGTTTTGAGAAAAACCCCAGTAATTAGAAAAATTTTGATGAGGGTTTTCTAAAATGGCGTCCACGAGGTGGCAGCACCGAGTCGTCAGGTCCAGGTAACTGTCAAAGTGCTTATCTTTACTATGAATAGTGAACGATTTTAGTGGTTTTTATTTTATAATTAAAGCACTGCATTATTGTTTTAGTATTGCGGTTGAGTAAATAAAAAACTAAATCATATTGTGTTAACAAATTTTTCAGCAAGCTTTTCCTTAGTACCAGTGACTTTTGCACCCTCTCTCTTAGCTCAATTTTAGTTCGGAAACCTTATTCTGACCGTAGTCCATAATAAAATCAATAACACTTCCAATATAACAGAATTTCAATAAACAATAAGTTCGGCACCTACAATTCCATACTATTTGACAGCTGTTTGGACCAGACGCATACGTGGCGCCACCCGGTGGCAGAAAAATTTAAAACCCTCAATAGTTCGTAAAACAAAATAAACATTGTTTACAAACTACTGAACTAAACTTTGCGTAAAACAATGTTTATTTTTGTTTTACGACCTTACATTAAATCAAAAATGTATTGAGAGGCAACAGTCGGAATATTTATTTCTTTGAATTTCATTCTAAGATAAACTTTTGGACCCAGATTTTAAATGGCTCGAACAGCTCTTTTTGTAACATAAATATAGTCAATATCCTTGCCGATGATTATATCATCGTTCATCGTCGTTCTCCGCACGCAGCATTATTGTGGTAGTGTGTGTATGTTTTGTGTGTGGTTCTATGGTGCGTTCAAATTAAGTAGTGAGTAATTTGGTCGCGTTCAGTCATAAAACTTTTTCGAAAAATCCTCCAACTCCTCCAAGCCAATTTTAATCCCCCGCTGATCCCCAAAGTTCTTCCCCAAAAATCCCCGTGGGCAGAAAATACCCCAAATTTGGGGAATCCCCATCTGGCATCACTGGATGACGCGCATGGCCATTTGGCCGTTTGACAATTTGACATTGTCAAATTTATGCCGACAGATAATTAAAGAAATAACAACCCGATCCCTGTTTCCTATTCTCCCCAAGTTTCTCAGTAAAATAAAATAAAAACAATAATAATTAAAAATCGTGCCAAGGTAAGGTTGATAGAAAGATGTTTCTGGAATTTCATTCTGAGTCGAACAAATAAAACTTTTATTTATTATGATGGTAGCTCCAGTCACGGTAAAGATATTCCAGTCGTTCGTCGATCTCTCCCCAACCCAACTAGTCCCAACTCAGTTCGAATGAATACGACTCTCCACATATTATGTGTTCGAAAACGAAACTAAATAAGATTCGCAGGGAATTTAGTAAATATTCATTTGACTACCTTATTCATAAGTAAGTTGCGGATGCAGCCGATTAGGTACCAGGGGCCCGATTCTCCTAATTTCACCTAAGCGACATACGATTCACGTTCGACTGCGATCCAATCCCGACTCGATTACGATTGAAACGTATGTGGCATTCCGCTATTTTTCTTTGAAATAAACGTTTTATCCTTTTCTGTCATAATCATCCATAGCTTTCCAACAGTGAAAGAAATTTTCAATTCAAAACAAAAGAAAAAAAGACAAGTTCTTACTAATATAGATTATTTAATTAGGGAAAATATAAACAATACATTATGTACAAATTTTATTAATTCCGCCATTAGCGGGTTTCAAATGTTGATTGAGCTTGTTGCCCTAAAACTAAAAATATTTAACTATTTACTTGTACTAAGTAAAACGTCTACAGTAAACATGCAAGCTAAAACATACGTAAGAATATAAATACCTACTGACCACTGTAAATAAAATCACACATTATTTCATTATTCAAAAGTTAAAAATTAACACAAATACCTACACAACAATCTTTAAAATGACTATTACAATTAAGAATTTCATATTTTATTATGAGTAGCCAATAATGATAAAATAGTATTATTTTGGTGTCATTTGATTTCATTTTGTAAAATACTATCACATTAAGACACTATGTAGGTACCTTTCGTTTTATTATAAAAGTACTTATTAAGGAGATGGCTCCTGAGTTGGCCTAACAAGTTTGGTTTCAACCTTCACCATGTCATCACCTCTATATAATTCAACTTGTAAAATAGAAAATACTTGAATAACTTGTTTGATTTCTGGTAAATCATTTGTAGCATTCCATGTTAATTCCATTTTAGAGAGCCTTGAGCATCCTTCCGTTTTAATACATTGGTATTTCCCTGGAAAATCCTGAAAATTTCAAGGTTTAACTTATTATATTGCTATCATATTAACAACAGGATTACTTATTGGACAGTCAGCAGGATATAATTGACTGAAAAGGTATTAACTACTTACATTATTGAAAAATATTCTTCTATTTAACCCCATGGCTATTATAATAACATCAATATACTTTTCTCTCACTTCTACAACAGCAGCTTCAGTCACTAATGGTGACTTCATTTCAATGTACTTCAGTGTATACATTTCTGTTGACAATTCACCAGCTTTTTTGCATTGTATTTTTGCTTGTTACATTGGGCTGCGATCATACGAACTTTGTCTACATCCCATTTTGGGGTCTCTCTATATTTCAAACTCGCTGCCAGCAACCTGAAATTATTATCACAAGGTGTTGAAAAACTAGAAATTGGAGTTGGTTATTTATTGGATTCAAACCATAGTCATACATTACTGATTAGTTTAAAATATTTTCTTACCTGTGCACCATAATATCTGCATATCTTCGTATAGGGCTGGTGAAATGTGTATAGAGTGGAACATTTAAAGCATAGTGATGAAAGTCATCATCATGACACCCATCAGCACAGAAATATTTAGCTCTTGTCATAGGCTTTGCACACAGCATGTTTAAAACCATCACTTTGCCTTTGTCTGTACAGTCTGGACCAACATGTTCCAAAAGGGAGCGATGCAACTCACCAGCAGAGTTGATATTTAATTCAATACCCATTGGTTTCAAGGATTTAGCAAGTTGTTTCAACATGTACCCACTGGGTTTTGGGTGACATCTCAGAAATGCTAATGATGGGTGATCCTCTCGAATTCTTTCAGCTACAGTCATATTAGCAAGTAACATAAATTCTTCAATAAGTTGATGGCTTTCTTTACTCTCGTATATCCAAAATGAGTCTGGCAAGCCATTAGCAGCATTCAAATGAAAGGAAACTTTGGCTTGATCAATTCTTAAAGCCCCACTTTCAAAACGATCCTTGCGGAATTTTGCAGCAACACTCCCAAGAATTTTTATTACTTTTGATATATCAGCATATCCAAAATTATTATATGTTTCAGGAAAGCTTGTTTCAGAATCCTCTTTATCTTCCAGTACTGATTGCGCATGTTCATATGCTAATTGACAACAAGAGTTAATTACTGTTTTTGCAAATCTATGACTTAGAACTTTTCCATCTTTAGTTATCTCCCAGAAAACTGAAAAGGCTAATTTGTCAACCCCGGGAAAAAGAGAACAGAGCATACAGAGATCATCAGGCAACATATGATAAGCTTTTTCCACCAAATAAATAGTTGTTGCTTTGTCTGCCACTTTTCATCCAAAATAGTGTCTTCTGTTAAGAAGTGAGCAACATCAGCTATGTGAACTCCAATTTCGTAATTCCCATTTTCCAGTTCTCTACAAGAGACAGCATCATCTATATCACGACAGTTAAATGGATCAATACTGAACACACACAATTTCCGACAGTCCTCTCTAAGTGATATCTCCTCTTCAGGAATTTTGTAATCTAATCTTGGATACAAATGTCTGACTTCAGGACCAAATGGCTTGACATCTAAATCGGTTTGAGCTAATATTGCTTTTGTTTCTGTTACCATATCTCCAGATTGTCCTATGTTACAAACGATTTTCCCCATAGCAAATCTGGTATCTGTCCATTCCAATATTTTGGCTAAAAACAATGTATTCTCATAAGTTTTGGCATCATTATAAAAGTTGTCAGGCCAACTTGTGAATGGTATGTTAAGCCTTGGAATTCTGAGATCACGTGGAATGAACAAGGCTCTCTGCCTATTTTTATCAGGCATCAACTTCAGAGAGCCTATGCAGGTTCTGTTGTGAACTACTTCCTTGATATAAACTACTTTTCCTTTTTTCTGTTTGTTGTCATCATTGCTGTCTTCATTATCACTGTCTGTAAACTGTACAACTACAACATCACCTTCTAAAGCACGGTTACGATTTTTTATTCCATCAATAAGAATATCTTGTTCACTTCTGTCACTGCTAGAAACATATGCATGTTGGAATTGTTTAGGATTTATCCTCAATACTCCTTCAATAAAGACATTATCTTTTAGCCCAGCTTCCATTCTCTCTGCTGAGATGTAAGGGTCAAACTTAATATCACCAGTTTCTTTAGCTTTCTTTTTGTTTTTCCTTTTATGTTTAGGGGTTGTGTTGACATCACTGTTATCTGCATTTTCTCCTGTTAAAAATTTGAAAGGTTCCGTACTTCTGACACTAAAAGATTTGCTAAGTAATGGATGTTGTAGAAAATTTTGTATGCATTTAGGAGTCATAGAGTCAACTAAAACAACTGGTGAGCTTGGTATACTAGCTGATGTAGGTCTTTGTGTTGCCTGAAAATTTGGAGTGTTGGGTAAACTTGCAGCATGTTGAGCATTAGTCAAATACTCTCTTGAGTCCTGCATATTTTGCGAAAGCTGAAACTGAGGATGATGACGAAGGTTTTCAAGGTACCGAGAATTAGTAGATGCATACAATGGACTTATTTGGTGTGCAAAAAACTCGTGCAATGATGCCTCATCGTTTTGGGCGCGATGCGACTCGGATGTTTGTGGTATATTCATAGCTTCTCTTGAAGGAATTTTTAAATTCTTTATTCTTTCTTTTTTCTTTGAATGTTTTCGTTTTGGATAGGCTGGGCTGTCTCCTTGGTCTACTTCATCGTTTTCACTGTTTATATTTATGTTTTGGCACTGAGTGGATATATCACTTATCGTCGAATTAGTATACGTCTGGGAATTTATTCCTGCAGCCTCACCTTGTGATTGTTTATGCCGTGAAAGCGAGGCATGCTTTTGAGCTTTTTTCGCTGGACAGTGATTCTGATGTTCTTGAATCCTATTGTTGACTGAACTTTTAGAACGAAAAGGTTGCGACGTGGAAAGTTGGGCACCCGATGGCCTGTTTACGTCAAAATTTCTTTCAGATACACAATCACACAGATGAGACATCGTTAAGAAATTATCAAAAACTTGAACTTAATTTGATGAAACAACAAATTTCCATAAAACAAATATAGCGTGCAATTAAAATTTTATGGACTTTTTATATCTACCAAAATTTAAGGTTGACAAATTAGACCAAGGTTACCAACCTAAAATTTTATATTACAATTTGTTATGAAACATTATGAAATAAATTGAAATAAGTGTTGTACCTAAATGCGTAAAAGGTGTGCATAATGCGGATTGTTGGAAAATAATGCCACCTCATGTGGCCCAAGGATAATAATAATAATATAATAATAAATCTTTATTAGGCATTCCAGAGTATACAGTAATAATTTACAATGACAACCGCACTAGGCAAAGCCTGTATCGCGGCTGTCAACAATACAGTTTCCTTAAGGACTAATGAGATCAAAATGCAAATACAAGACTTAAAGTAATTATAACAAGAAGCCAATGTGTGTGTTTGTGTGTGTGTGTGAGGGTGTGTGTGCGTGAGTGTGTGTGTGAGGGTGTGTGTAATGTGCAAAAAATTTCTTCCTCTCTTACTGTGTGGGTTTTAGTAGCTGTTCTACTTCGTTATATGATAAATCATTTAAATATTTTGTAACCTTTTTGAATTACGCGCGCCGTGTCGTCTTTTAATTTACAGATTTTACAGATTTTGTTGTATAAATAAGGAAATAAAAATTTGAGAATCTTTGTGCAAAGGAAGTATTAACTGTGGGTACCGGGATTCTAAATATTCTATTTTTCAGCAGTTTGTTGTAAGATTCAGGTTTTAATATTTGTTTATGTGTAAGACAGACAGCAGCTTTTATGTAAAGGCGGCGAATACTTAATAAGTTCGTTTCATTGTAAATAAGTGCCGTGGAATACCTTATAGGCTTTTTAGCATAACCTTTAGCACGGACCGCTGAGCTCTTTCCAATGAGATTAAATGTGACGCAGCAACACCCCAGGTATTGATACAATACGTTACAATCGATTGACAAAGAGCAATATAAATATATTTTGCAAGATCTGGGTTTGCTACGTCTCTTATTTGTTTCATAACATATATCAACTTTCTGACCCTAGCTGATAAAGCTGCTGTGTGAGCACTAAATGTAAGTTTTTCGTCGATATTGACGCCTAAATATTTGATGGTATGAGTTCGTTGAATGAAGTTACAGTTACAGGAGTTAACATTAGGTGGATTATTGCAAGTACGCTCATGAATTTTGATATCAGATGTGACCAAGGAGATGAAATCGCGGTTTTATGAAAACATACGTATTTCGTTTTGCAGTATTTAACGTCAGTAAATTATCAGAGAGCCACTCAAAGACTTTTGTCATTCCGTATTCCGCCTTCTAAAACATTCACTCCAATTTGCTTCATGGAATATTATAGCGGTATCATCGGCATAGCAAATAATTTCAGCATTTCGCAATGTTAACGAGGCAAGATTATTCAAATAAATTAAAAATAAAGTAGGACCAAGAACACTGCCCTGCGGAACACCAAAGGACAGTTCTCTGGAGGAACTAACCCATGAATCTATTTTTAAACATTGCTGTCTTCCAGTGAGATAGCTATGGAACCAATCAAGAGCTATACCTCTGACACCGATGCTTTCCAGTCGTCGCAGTAGAATTGGAATTGACACGGTGTCAAAGGCTTTGCAAGGTCTAGGAAAACACCAATGCATGCCCTGCCATTGTCTAGATTATGTACAATATTATGGGTGAGTAACTTTACTGCATCCTGGGTTGAGCGTTTTGTTCTGAATCCAAATTGATTTGGTGATAAAATACTATTGGATTCAAGATACCTCACTAAACGTTTATTGACCACTCTTTCTAATATTTTTGAAAATACTGGCAACAAAGAAATAGGTCTAAAGTTATTGGGACTATTAGTTTCACCACCTTTATGAATCGGTACAACTGCTGCTGATTTCCAGGCATCTGGGACTGTACCAGTAGTTAAACTATTATTTATAATAGCAGCAAGGGGACTAGTAACGTGATCCTTAATAGCTTTTATGTACTGAACTGATAAGCCATCGAGACCCGGTGCAGTATTAGATTTTAGACTGAGAATGATGCTGTTGATCTCGTCACTGTCAGTTGGTTCAAAAAAGAAAGAAGAAGAAGGAGAATTAGAAGTATCTATTTTATGAGCAAGTTCAATTTGTGTAGTATCTAACTCCAACAGTATTTTATTAGCAAATGATTCACCTACCGAAGCAAAAAAGTCATTACATATATTAACTGATTCATTGGGACAGCTCTTAATGGTTGTTAGTTCAAGGTTATGGGACTTTGTGGTGGCTTTCCGGTGTGTAATGTCGTTGATAGTATTCCAAAGTTCACGAGGATTGTCTTTGTGTTTTTCAAGTAGGTTAGATTGATACTGATTCCTGACTTTCCGTATTAAAGTGATGTAAAAATTCCGATATCTAGTATAAATTATAGATTTAATATCATTTAAGGGATATTTTTTAGTTTCCTGGTGAAGTTTGTCTTTTACTAGAGAACATTTTAGTAAACCTTGTGTCATCCAGGGCTTGAGTATGATCCTTGATCTAGACAGACGCATACGTTGGGAGTTTTTGTCTAATACACCTTTTATAACACCAATAAAAATGTCCACTTGTTCATTAACATTGGAAACATTATTTAAAGATGACCAATCAATATTATTCAGTTCATCTGAAATAGAATTATAATCAATACGTAGTCTATACCTAGGTCGGGGGACCGGTTTAACGATTGATCCAGTCATACCAGTAATAATTAAATTATGATCAGTTATGGATGAAGAACAAATTATAGTTTCCACATCTACTTCACCAGCATAGAAGACGTGATCAATACATGAACCCCTCTCGTTGGGAGGTTTACAGCTGGTTTTAGACCCAGTTCAGCAAGCGTACAGAGATAAGTTGAGACATCATTAGAGGCCTGGTTATTAATGTTAATATTTATATCGCCTGTAAAAATGGTGCAAGGTTTAATTTTGAGTGTGGTTATTATTCTTTGTAAAGAGTTAATAAAATTGTCAGTATTCTTAAAAGACGGAGATCTGTACACACCCATGATGTTAATAACCTCTGGAATGCGCAGAAAAATACAGTCAGCATCGTCAATTAAAGGTTCATGGACCAGAGGGGACCAAATATTCAAAACATAGACCACTACCCCACCAGCTTTGTTCACGTGATTAGTTGTATGGAAAGAATTATAGCCCTGGATATGTGGAACTGTTGGAGAATTTTCTAGCCAGCACTCCGTCAGAATTATAGCGTCAAAGTCTACATTAAGTCTGTTTAAAACTAGTAAGAAGGAGTTGAAATTACGATTTAAACTTCGAATATTTAGTGTTAAAGTTTTAAATGTATGATTATGTATGATGTCATGGCACTCCTCTGCTAAGTTTATAGAATGACATTTTATAGGTAGCGAATTATCTATACATAGCATGAGTTCCTGAGTAGTCATGGTGGTTTTAACAATTATAGTATTTTGGAGAGTAGGGCAATACGTATTGTTTGTCATTCTATGTCGTGCAAGAGTTATCGAGAGAGTTATATATTTAGAGTGCAGTGGATTGTGTAGGATTAATAAAATTAAATAAAAGCAAAATATATACTTTTGGGTGAGTTTTACATTGTGTGTGTGTTGTGAATAATTATTTATCGCGAGTATTATTGAAATAAACTTAAAATATAAACTGACATCGACATGTTTTTTGCGGATGTGGCCATCAGCCGAGAGGGAACTAATGCAACTATGATGCATCCATATTCCTTAATTTAAATTTAAATTAGTTGGTTAACTTTCGGTTTACCTCTATATTGACACTTTAACGAAAGTCACTGTTACTGTCAAGTTTAAATCCCAATGTCAATGTCTTTTGTCTATCTTCGGTCTGTCTGTCAGTCAACCAAACACAAACAGGAGCTAAGATAACCTATATTTTGGATGTGGTTTCAAAGTTAACAGAATACCCAAAATTAAAACAATATTTACTGGCAGAATTTTAAATCCAGTGATTTCAAAATGAAGCTCATAACGCATAACATGTTAACATCGAAGTGCTTAAAAGGTGTCATGACTGGATATCCTCTGGCTATAAATGCTACAGATGTAAAAGTAACAGAAATTGACTTTAATCCAGAATTTATAACGCGTGTTATTCCGAAATTGGATTGGGAAGTTCTCTGGGCAGCTGCCAATAGTATTGGCCATGGTGATGGTCTACCCAAAACTTTAGAACCAAAATACGAAGAAAATGAAGAGTTTTTGAAGAAAGTACATAAAGTCTTACTTGAAGTAGAGGTTGAAGAAGGAAATCTCACTTGCCCAGAATCCGGCAGACAGTTTCCCATCTCCAAGGGAATTCCAAATATGTTGTTGACAGAAGCAGAAGTACAATAAACCTATTTATAATTTACGCTTTTAAGTTTTCTTTTAAATTACTAAGTAATTATTTTTTAACGTTAGCATTATAACTGTACAGAGATGTGAGTGTACATAATATTTAACTTTGATTGCAACAATAAATATTTTGTTCCAAACATTAATTTATTTAATCATTTTTTTATTTATGTATTTTCGTATAGTGTAATTATATCATTAACCATCATCAATTGCCTACCCTGTTTCCCAACTACGTTGGGGTGGCTTCCAGTCTAACCAGATGAAGCTGAGTACGAATTAGAGTATTCCGTCATTAGACTAATATTCCAGTCAATAAACCAAATAACACTGCTAAAGGATTTCTTTACAAGATCCCAAAAATAAATACTTTAAGGTCTTACTTATGCAGTTTTTAAATAATTTCTGACTTTATGTCTATAAAGGCTGTTTCCCACAGTTTTACCCGCATCTTGGGGAACTCTCTTAAAGTTCGTATATAAATAAAGCGTAGCTACAAACAGTGAATGAATTTTTAAAATTGGTTTAGTAGTTCTGGAGCATTATAAAAGGAATTTTATAAAAACCCAGAAAATTACTTTGGTTGTACATTTAAAAAAGTAATAATTGCTATTATTTATACTAATAATTATAAAGCTGAAGTGTTTGTTTGAGGCCTTAATCTCATGAACTGGTCTGATTTTCGGGATTGTTCGAAAAGTTAATGCTGCCCTGGTACCTAAATGAAGGGCGTCAGAAGAAACATGATTGGTTTTAGTCAGTAAGAGTTTGACACTCCCTCACACTTTTTAATCCACAGCGGAGGAGTCACATTTGATGAGTTCACATAAAGAAAAAATTGTGTATAGGTAGTAGTTCCTTTTTACTAATCCTTGTGGTATAGTAAAATATTTTTGGTACAAATAAACAATTTATTTTAGGTTTTGATCTTGCTCAACATGGAGTAATTTCCTATGTTGTTTGAACGGTTCTGGCTGTCCTGGTACGAAAGGTGCTCCAGAAGCATAACAGTAACACTTATAGGTTGTAGTAGAATATTACTGACATCTCATCTAAAGACGACATGCTAAACTAGTATCACTAAATGGGATTATGTTGTTTCGGAAATATTTCTCTTTACCAGTTTCATGCCAGGATGACCTTTGCACCTACATTGGAAGGGTAAATAAAATAACCATAAATAAGTAATGATTTATTTATTTTGATTGAACAATAAATTATAATCAATATAAGTGACACATGACTCACAGTATACTATACCGGTAATTTCTCACATCATGTTTCGTACTATAAAATAAGTGATTTTAACAACTATTACAAGGTTTGATTTATAATTCATCTACGTAAGGTACAAATGCTAGATTTCCCGCAGCACCCATGGCGACTTTGTTTCCGGCAGCAGCTGACAGAACCTGTAAAAATAAAATATGATTTAATTTTAGTTTTGAGACTGGTTTATATGAGGACTTGTCAGTAAATCTTCTATTTAAGTTACATGTTTACTTGGTGGTTACATATCGTGATCGGCACATATGATTTTATAGGTACTTAATATGCCTGTAGATTAGTGTAGATGCTATAATGTATCAAGCATATAAATAAGTTAGTTGCTATAATTAACTGCCTAATGAGCCTACCTAACTTATAAGGAACAAGAAGTAAATTTAAGAATGGTAAATGGCACAATATTCTCAAATGATTTTGTATGTGTATACTATTGTTTTGGTGAGACTAAGTTACCTTAGACACATCACTTGGCGAAACTGCATCAACTTCCTTTGCAAGGTCAGCGGGAGTCTTGATGGAGCCTGTGTACAGACCCTGTGCTGCAAGGCACTCAGCAAGAGAAGTGCCAGCATCAGCTTCATTCAGGATCTCCAGTTTCAGTTGGTTCTTGCGGCTTTAATGGCAGCGTCATTCAGTGTTGGCTTCTTCAAAGACCACCAACTGCCTTCACAGCCTGTAAAATTAATTTAAAACCTTAAGTTTTCGTCACTGAAACTCTGAGCTTTCGTCTGTCAACATACCACCCCTTCCATTACGCAGTTTCACATTGTCTTGCAATAAAACATAATCTTACAGAATTTTGTGTAGGAGGATTACATGTATAGAAGGTGCAAGTTAAATAGAAATAATAAAAATGTATTCTCACAGCACAAGCTTCATCCTTTGGCACCGACAGGACAACACCAAAGAGACCGCTATCGGAGTAGGACACGCTGAATCCAGCCGCGGCGAATGGGCCAACATTGCCAATTGCCTTGGCCAGGGGCGAGTTGTCCGTACCCACTTGGTGACTGGACCATTGCCAAGAGCTGTAATCAAGGATCATTTTGTTATTGTTTCTGTAAAACAGGCAGGCAGCATAAAGGTTATAATTTTAGACTCGAAAAGACGACAAAGAATAATTGAGATGGATTGCTACAATTTTGGGAGTTATCAGATAAAACAGCACTTGGAGTATGGATGGGAATCAATAATATAATTAAAGATATATGTAGTATTATTTGTGAATTACCTTTAGCAGCAACAGCCAGGGCCAGGGCTTGCGTAGAGCCAGCGGGTGCTCAGGCACAGCCAGCGCGACGTGCGCCAAATCACCTCCCATTTCCTTCCTGATTACAAAACATGAGACAAATGAATTTAGAGTCGTAAAATTCAATGTCATTCGAAACTGAATTCCGAGCAAAGTCTGTGCATATGTCCATACAACTTGCTGATACCTAAAATTGTTTTCTGGGAAAAGTTTGGCGCGAACTACACCATGTCTCAATAATTATGGTGCCTGAGTAGTGCATAATGTAAGATTATAATAATGATGATAAAATGTGTAACAACTAGGTATTCACAGCTTTTAAAACCTATTTTTGTTCTTTTGATATATATTATATGTACAAGAAGACCTTACCTCAGCTCCCCACCATGGAATTTGGTGGCTTCTCCCGTTGGGTGTCACCAGCAGTCAGATTGAGGTTCTGGGCAATCATGTTGGCTCTCTCCTGTAAATTCAACAGAAAATGAAGGAATTATTTTTAACAGTAAAGTTAATATACAAAAATCTTTTTTACAAAAATTAAACCGACTTCAAAAACACTAAAAGTTAAAAAACGAATTTGAGGTGCATCGGCCTAGAAGTCGGTGTCTAATGGATGTTACTAAGTTAATTTTGCCACCGACTTCTAGGCCGATGCACCTCAAATTGTTTTTTAGTGGAAGTCGGTTTAATTTGTAAAAGTTTTTATTACAACTTTTCAGTGATATGAATAGTTGTCACTGTCCATATATGTGGAAAGTTCTCATCAATACAAAGAATATAAGCCCAAAACGAGGTAGTTTACATATTCAGTTGTCGAGTTCCCTCGACCCTCTCTGGTCTCCATCATCAGGTCAGCTTCAAACCTTCACTGTTGAATAGTGCTTTCAGGCATGCACCTGAATGTCAAGTTTTACCCTAAGTATGCCTACAACTTTCGAAGGTTTCCCTCGATTTCTCAGGGTTTCCATCATCAGATCCTGACCTGATGACGATGGTACCAAATGACAAGCATACCCTTTCAAATAAAAAGAATTTTGAAATCGGTCCAGGCGTCTTTGAGAAAGTGAGTAACAAACATAAAAAAAAACATACAACTGAATAGGGTATTACATGCATTTTGAAATATATCTTAAATAAATTCTTTAGTCTTAATATATCTCTAAAAATTAAAAATATTTTTTTCTCGTTATGTACGAAAATAAATTAATTGTTTTATCATAATTTCAAATTTCGCGCGTATTTCGCGAAAACGCGGCACACGACGGACGCCATGATCGTTTTGGTCATGACGTCATTACGTTAGTAAACAAACTACAGCTGTCAGTAATACATATTTTGATATGTATTGAAAATTTTAATAATGAGTATTTATGCTCCGTATCGTTGGTGTGTTGTTTCTGAATGTGAGAACACTAGTGTAAAAACACCAGACAAATTATGGATTCAAGTACCAGTGGATATAAATATGAGAAACACTTGGTTAAAGTTGTTTACTACCGTAATGACGTCATTAGCATGGCGGCGACATTTCGTAGTGTTCAAAGACAGATAAAAAACCTAAAACTTTAAACTGCAATAAAAATATATTTATGTACCTTACGAAGTGAAACTAACATTTCCCGATTGCTTTTCCTCTAAACAATCATTGTAATACACTTTTAATTTTTTCTCATCTAGACTAAAATACCCTATTGAGAACCTCCTCCTTTTTTGAAGTCGGTTGAAAAGTAGAAAGAAACACAAAGTTGATGTTTGCTTACTAAGTTTGGTTTGTATGCCTTCAATTGGAATTCAATGAGACAAATTTTGTTTTCCTCAAAATTGTTAAACATTCTCCGTCTTACCACAAAACTTTTAACCGTCAGTTTATGCCTTGTCTAAAAATTACAAATTATGACGTTGACATATGGTTCATTTTGCAGCCAAAATTTTATTAGACAAGTGTAAAACAGGGTTTAAAGTTTTGTAGTAAACCCTCTATTTTACACAAACATGTAGTAGTATAACACCTGTTTCAGCCCTTTTTCTTCAAATTGATCATACCTGAGAGTCTCCAACTACGGCAACAGCGCAACGAGGTGCAGCCAATAAGTTGCATGAGTAGTGCTGCAAAGACTCAGATGAAATCTTGCCAATCCTCTTGGGAGAGATGAAAAGCGAGTTGCCCAGACCTCGGCGGTAGGCAGCCTTGTGCAGCAAGTCCACAGCACGGATCTATGAGTACATAGATAAAGTACAGTAGAAAAATGACAGCATCAACTTACTAAAAGCATAAACTTTTGTTTCAGTTATTTTTACAATATCTAAATCATGAATCATTGGCTATAGTTCTGATTTGGATTTCATTCTCTATCCTGACCATAAATCAAATTTTAAAGTCTGCAGCAGTAAGCTACTGCAAAACAAGTTGATTTATCTTTAACATGTCAGAACGTGTATATTTTCACTAAAAGTCTAAAATTAATGTAAATACCTGAGGTGGAAGAGCAGCAATGTCAAACTTGAGGCGTTATTGTCCGAGAGCTCCCAAGGTCTGAACTCCTGGCAGCAGACCATGTTGGTGAGGATTTCTACTGCCTCATCAACATTGTCTTGGGTGGTCTGAAATGTATGTTTAGTTATGTAGTCTTCTGTTATTAATTGGGCTCATAAGGTTAATTTAAAAGAAAACAATGGGTTTTGTGTAGCAATTAAAAAGTATTTAAGTTTGTAAATAATATTTATATACTTATATACAAGTGTGTGGGACCATATCTTGCATAAATGTCTAAACTCTAATAAATGCTTATACTGTTGGTATCTTAAAATTATCTTTTAGATTACACAATAAGCGAACAAATGTATTCTCTATTCTGTATAATTATGTGTCTATCGAAAGTTACATGCACTTGGTGAACCAGTTACGTATGTTGGTTTCATGTCACTTATAAGCTTTGTTATGAAAATGTTCCATTCCTATTTCAATAACATATCTTTAGGCAACCCTAACACTGCCAAAAACTTAGTAATATAATTAAAATTTTATGGGGTGAACATAAAACAGCTAAGTAGCTAAGCTTACCTCAAGAGTGTAATAGATAAACTCCCTGTCACCAGAGGCAGTAACAGAAGCTCCAATCTGTGCCAGTTTACGTGCCATTATGAAGCTATTGGCATTCCTGGTGCTGAGCCCGCAGCAGACCGGAGAACATGGGCAATACCCAGCTCAGTTTGAGGCTCATATCGGGTACCAGCCCTGGAAATTACAGTAGTCAATGTATTAGTAAATTGGCTGGAGACAAACATCACCAGCACAAGTGGTATAAATTGAATATAAAACTATTTTTATTTTGACTATGACATACTATCCTCTCAAGAATGAAGTTATCATTATCAACAGATTGTACTTCTAATATAAATTACATGTTTATGTTAGAAACATGTGAGTGTCCAAAGATTAATAAAACCAAGAAATGTCTGCTTGGTAGGGGTATTCTTTACAAACAAAATTGAATAGTGCTATTGGTTCATTATTTAATGATTAATAAGAAAGGCTGGCACACCTTACTCATTTGGACTGCTAAAATATAAGTACTTACTTGAAGGCTACGGTTACGCGAGTGACTGGGGACCCATTGTCCAATGCGGCTACAAAGTTTTGTTCGGCAGGACCGCACAGGAGACCTTGGGCTCTCTTGACACCAGGCGCAGCCTGAGCGTAACCCTGGTCTGTAAGCCAAGAAAGAGCATGTTTCCGACTGATTTAACGAAGGAAAATGTCAAAAGGGTTTACATAACAGGGTTTGACAGATCAGAACTTAATTTATTTTAAAATACCACTAATTTCGCTGTCCGATATTAAGTAAAGTTACTGAATGTTATTGACTATATTTACCGTAACATGACGAATAAGAGGGTTACGAAAGTTTTCGATTTCGATGCCATTTCAAGGAAAAATCTGATTTTAGGCTGCGCTGCAATCAGTAGCACGTCGTTTTAGGGATGAGCTACAGAACTTCAAAATCGATATGACAGATTGTAAAAAGACAGTGACAGGCTGACAGATACTAAAATCGATCCACATCGGTTTCCCTGTTGAGTGGTTTGCAGTGAATACAAAATAAACTACGTGAAAATGAACACTTCTTCTTCTTTCTCCTGTCCTGTTCCCAATTTTATGTGATAATGAACACGTAAATGGGAATATCATTAATATAGTAGTAGCGCTTCTGCTCATAAAAATGGTATTTGTATATAACTTAACAGATGTTAATTTCATCTCTCTTTAATGGCGATAATAAATGAAGTGAAAACTTACACTAAACAAAACTAAATAAATAATCAATACAACATCATATTATTTAGCAATCATTTTGACGACCAATTTATTCTCGAAATGATGCGCAATTATATTGACCGTCTAGAGAGCGCTGAAATTGCGCTAAACTTCAATATTATGTAAACTTACACTGCACTGCACACACACGTCAATACATGTGCACATTTAATAACTTTGTCTGGGAAGCGCCTTATTTATTTTAGTAGCATTTTTTTAATAATTTAATCTGTATTTTATGTGTCAACTTTGCCCATGCCCATGCCTGACAATGACAACTGTACTTAAAATGTCAAAGTGACGTTCGTCGCTTACAATAATGCCAAAATTGATTTCGGTATGTATTCATAACATATTTAGACATATTCCGTGAAATACTTTCAGTGTTTTGAAATATATCCTCGTACAATAAAGTTATTGGTGGTATTTTATCCGTCAGAAGAAAAATAGTCAGTATATGTAACTCAGTTTGTTGTCGAAAAGCATGATCCATTTTTTCACTTTAACTGCTCATTACAATAAAATATACAAATTAAGATGATTCTTTTATATTTCAGGGAAGGAATGACAACTTTGTTACCGACTGAACTCTTCACAGTGGACGACAAACCAATCCTTTAATTTGTAGCAAGAATCGTAGACGTCGACATATTCTTAAGTCCAAGGAAAATACATACAATCACAAATGCACCAAAGTACTCAAAAGGAAGTTAAGGAAGTATAAACTCAGACAGGATGGAGAGGAGGATCAAGATGTGCTAGATGTCTCAAAATCCTAATTTCATCTCTTGTTATTAAGTCTCCAAACAGTGGGAAAGAACCTTTTATAATCGAAGGCGAATTTGAAGAATTGAGACCAAAACTATCTCTTTAAAATGGTACGAAAAAAGGAAACTGTTAAAATAAGTGACAACATTAAGAATTCCAATACAGAAGTGGATATACAAGATGTGACTGATAGTATTCCTTTAGCTGTCACAAGCCAAGAAAAGAAACAGACTAATGCATTCAAGCTTTTAATGGACTCTAGAAATAAAAGTCTTGGGACCAATTCTCCTGGTAAAGAAAAAGCAGTGAGAATTCAGATAATGAAGAAGCACTTGAAAGAAAAAATAAAAAAAAGAAACTTATTATTGCAAAAAAATGAAGCGAAAGGGTCCATACTGAAACAAAGAAATAGAAGAATATCAAGACAATATAATAAGAAAGCAATTGGAGAAGAGAGCAGAGAAATTGAAAAGTATGATTTTAAAGGACAATAAAGTAAAAGAAACTGAAAAGTCAAAGGCAACTGTTTCTAAGGATAGTATTGACCCAAAGAAACATAAAGACAAGGTAGAAGTTACCAACAATAATAATAGAAAGAAACAACCTAAGACATTAACAAATGTGGATATCTTTAACACAATTGAAGACCCTATTAATGTAAGTCCAGTTAAAAGTTCATATCTAAAGAAGATCAAGAATTTCTAAAGAAATTGTCCCCATCTTTAAAGAAAAAGGAAAGTATGCTTTGTTATTTTAAAAAGTGGATAGGGATTCTGATGTATCACCTACAAGTACTGAGAATGAAAATATTATAAAGGTAAAGTTACAAACAAGAAACAAAAAGAGAGGAAAGAAGAAAAAGCTGAGTTTGATAAAAGAGCCTTTGGATTCTGGTGATACAGTCAACATTATAGAAGAAAATAGTCCAGATAAAGTGAGCACCATAGTTCAGGTAGAGGAAGTGAGCAAAGCAAATGGGCTTAGCTATGAAAATGAAGACGTGGATGTAGAGAATATTCATGTTCCTGAAGCAGTATTGGTTGAAGAGATCACAATGTGTGATGATGTTCTGGTTGAAGCTAATTTGGGCAAGAAAGACAGACAAAAGCGGAAAAGAACTGTTAAACTTGATGCTAAACCCAATGAATCTGAAGATACTATACTTAATAATGACAGCAGACCCAAGAGGTCTGTGAAAAGACCAATGAAATATGTAGATGACATGTGTCTATCAAGTTCTGATGAAGATTTACATATTTTCACACCCAAAAGAAGAAACACATTAATGGTACAATCAATGACAAAAACCTCTGAATACAAAATCTAATCAAACTTCTGATGAACCTGTGAAAAGTAAGAGCCAGAAAAAGAAGAGAAGGTTGTCAAGGAAACAGTTATATCTAAGAAACCAGCAAAACTAGCTCCCATATTTACACCTAAACAAGATCCTGCTGCTCTAGAAGCTAAGCAAAAATTCTTGCAAAGTGGAGTGCCAGAAAAATTAAAGAAAATCATTCAACAACAAAAATTAACTCTATTCCAGATACAAGCTTTCCAGTAGTTGTTCATGTCCGCCAATACAACAATTTAGAAGAAAACAAAATTCCTGTCAATATTCCTTTAATAAATATAACTGATGAAACCTGTCCATCGTCTTATGGAGAAGATGCTTTTCGAAAATTGTTATGTCTCAATCAGCCACTTCATTCTTATTGCTTAGATGCTAATCAGAAGAGGAGTACACAAAAAATGTTACAAATAATAAAACAGTTGCATCCAAAGTTTCCAGTTTACAGAACATATCGTTATTTGAGAGGAAAAGCAAGGGGAGAAATTAAAGACTGTATTCAGAATTTTGTAGATGTAGATAACAGTATTGAAATAATAGGTGATGTGGTTGATGTTACCAATGATAGCCCAGACAGACTAAACTGGACTGACAAATACAAGGCTATGTCAACAAGTCAAATCATAGGTAATTTTGAAACTGTAAAGGAATTAAGGAAATGGTTGATATCATGGACTGAGAATAATGTTAAATTCAAGGCAAAATCAAAACCTGGGTCAGATTCCTCTGACTACTATCAATCTGACACAGACAGTCGAGAAAGTATGAAGTCAATGAACAACCTCCTAATATTGACTGGTCCTACAGGATGTGGTAAAACTGCTAGTATCTATGCAGTTGCATCCGATTTATCTATGAAAGTCATTGAAGTTAATTCAAGTAGTAAAAGAACAGGCAAAATAATGTTGCAAGACTTGCAAGAAGCTACACAGTCGCATAAAGTAAATAGAGGAACTGGAAACATGGAAAACAGTCAGAAGTCACAAGAGAAAAGTCAACCTGATTTTAAAATAAAAATTAAGAAAAGAGGAAGACCAAAAAAGTCCATAGAGGAGAAAACTAAAAAAGAAGTAGGAAAAACCGAAGTCCTAAGTGGTACATCAAGTGGACAGTCATACAGCCAAGAAAGTACTAGAACAGACTCATCTCTTATTCTGATTGATGACGCAGACATTGTGTTTGATCAGGATGATGGATTTTCCTCTGCTATTGTGCAGTTGGTCCAGTGTTCTAAACGGCCAGTCATATTAATCACATCATCTCTAGTGTGTCCTCATTTACAGAGATTTTTGCAAAATGGAAAAATATTGAAGATGTATCCACTTCTACCTCGGATGCTTGGTACTTGGCTGGATATAATGTGTCTGGCAGATAGTGGGACATGCTGGCCAGGTGCTGGAGCCAAATTCCTTAATTACTTTAAAGGAGACATTAGAAAAACGATTAATTATTTACAGTTCTATATAACTAGTTATTTAAACGGTGCAGCATCAGAAGACGAAACAGCATCCCAAAATGTAGATTTATACAAGGCCAATATAGATGAGGAAAATTCTTGCATGTCATGGGCAGATAATGATGATTCAGAAAGAAGAACTGGTACATTAGTAGACCCAACTGTGAATTTGGAAACAAATACAATTTGGAATGATTTTGCAGAAAAACATACAAACTTTACTTATCCTGCACAGATATTTAATATTTGGTGGAGTATGCCTCATCTTTTGGCTACAGAAAATAAATCTGAGGACTCTCCACCAAGTAGGAAGAATGTTAGTCTGGAACTTGAAGCAATGGCTAATGCAGCAGATGCGTTTTCTTTAGCAGATTATATCAGTCACATCAATCCAGATTCCGATACGAATATTGCATCAGACCCTTGGTGTTTCCCTGAAGGTCACAGTGTTTCAGAGAGAGAGAACTTAGACTCTTATCATAATGAATATGAAGTAACTAATGAGATTTGTCAAACAATGGTCACCAGTTCCATTGTGACAGCTCAAGATGTGTTGGGGTGTGATAGGAACACAAACATACATTTCCCAGGAATGAATTTACACAGGTACTTATTATATTATTATTTTTTTATAACATATTCTCGAATTCTGTATTATCTACAGAATATTGAAGGCTCGCGCAACCGGGCCACGATTTTACTTGTAAATGACGGTCGCCTATTTTGTTGAGACTTGATCTGCTGTGCAGCGAAACTTAGCCCTTGAACTCGTCACGAAAGTCTCACAGATGCTGCAATAAGAGCTTTTACACATGCAGCAGCAGCGTTACCACCACTGACTTGGTATGCGGCACGGCTGCGGTAGTCCCAAATGGATGTGGCTCATACATTACGGCAGCGCTGCTTAAAAACTACGCGTTAAGAGAAAAACCCGGTGCAGCTTCGACGTAATGTGTAAACGCCCTAATGTTTACGCCATTCTCTCGTCACTTAACCACAATTTTCCACGACTTCTTTGGCCGCTTCAAATTAACAAACGATTTTTAAATGTATCTCTTAATTAGGTTCATAATTTTCAAGTTTTTTTTTGAGTGATAAATCGATTGTTACAAAATGAAAGAGTAAAACGGATTGGAGTTAGGTACGAAACAAAGGGTCAAGTTTTAATGTCATCTTGGGATTCTACGTATTAATGATATCTTGTAACATTGTTATGTAATTAGTTTAATTGTGTTTGTAATTTGTTTCAGACAACGAGACAGGGTCGTATCTCGGCACAGCAGTGTGACTGGGTATTTGAATGCGTCAGCTGTGCTGGACAGGAGAAGTCTCGCGTTGGACTACTGGCCCTCTTGCAGAACTATATGTAGGCTAGAAAAGAACAAAAATGATACCAACATGAAGAGGAACAATCGCTTCTGCCACTATCTCAAATCGCTCAGTATTCTTTGTAAAAGTGATACTTTCGATAACCTCTGTGACAGTTTGTGTTCTAATGAGGGAACTAAATTGAACATTAATAATTTTAATGAATGATAGATGAATGATTTTATAATGTTTCTTGTACTGTAGGTAAATTGTATTTTAGAAAATATTTAATTTAAATAATAATAGTTATTTCAAAATGTGGAAATAGTAAGTAAATGGTATAGTTACATATTTTTTAAATGTAAATAACTATGGTGAAAATGTCCAGTTGGTAATTTTCCAGTGTTAACTCTTTGTGGTATACTGTTGTTTTAGATGCATAAGTATTTAGGGCCTTTATCAGATATGCTAGAAAGTTTTTTTTCAAAGTCCGCGAACTCTGACCATGGATCATTATTACCCGAGAACTCATAAACATGTAGATAATTACGCAACATTTGATAAAACAGTTATTTTTGATCATGTTGCTAAAATTAAAGTTATTTTTCAAAGAACACCAACTTGATACAATTTATCTGTTGGCAACTGGCACTTATTCCTGTTTAGTCTGTCTGTGAACAAAATGATTGTTTAATCACGTAAGTGTGAAGATAACAATATCTGTAAAATAACAAATTTGTCTTAAGTTTAATGTTTTTCAATGTAATTAATTACTTGGTAACAGGCAGTTTATATAAACACAATCTTTTGAATTCCTATTATAGTTCTTGACTTTGTAAATTTAGACTTGGCGCCAACTGCCGCTGTGACCCGACTGCGAAAATTTAGAACTGTTGATAAGTCCGTATCTTACATGTTAGGTATATTTTAAGTTTCTTCCAAAACTTTCTATGTGACAATAAAATAAATGAATTGTGAATAGATTGTTCTAAACGTCTGTACACTTCGGGGTTCGACCAGTGAGTGCGAGCGTAAAAGTGAAATCATGTTGAAGATACGGTTTATCTGCCATCAGCCGAAGTAGTAATGCTTGGTGTGAGAATTGGCAGATCAACAAGCAATATCCTTTTTTTGTAAACCGTTTTTGCGTTTGATGGTTTTGTAGACAAATATGCATAATACATACCTATTTAAACAGATCTCATTAAGGTTTTACTATTGTTCAATTAAATTACAACGTGCCTTGAAGGGAATTTAATTCCCTAAACTTTTCTCGCGCCTTCTATGCAGAAATACACTTTTTCATTCTAGTTTTCCATTCTGTACAGTTAAGCTATCAGGCGCCTGTGTTGTTCATTTTGATTCAATATGCGATTACTTACCTAAGTTTATTTATTTCTTATAGCTAATTCTATGTAAGTATTTGTAATTTCCTATCTAATAGAATTTAAAACATACCACTGTTGCCTTCCCAAATCGCGTCTTTATACGCACAGTATAAAAATTGTAGTCAATGACCTCTTATCATTACACATATTTTTCTTAATTACACCTAATGAGGACTCAACGGAGACTTCTGTATGTGATGATCCATCATACTCAATTTAAAAGATAATCTTCTTAATATAAATATGTAAATAGTTATTTTTCAGGGTTTTTTTCAAAGGAAAACACTCGCTCTTAATGAAGAATATGATAATTCTTAAAGAAACATTTTGTAAAAGGAGATAAGATATGTCCGTGGCTACGCGGTCATCCAGATCGTGCTAATTAGTAATTACAGTTAGACAATAACAACAGAAAAATGCCTAATAATGATTCTTAAAAATCTTTAATCAATAACGGAGTTTATCTTTAAGACATCACGTTTACATCAATCATAATTATTGTGTTGTTGATATTTAATAAATAAAACAGGAGTTTACAAATGAATTAATGTGTTTAAATTAATCTAACTGTGTACAGACATGAAATTGCGTCATCAATGAAATAGTGCTTGCAATTGGGCCGACATAATGCAAGAATTTTATCACTTTACTCAGGCAACCCCGAGCGTTGATTAGTGAATGAGAATAATCCGGCCGTAATAAGACACGACAGTTTCATCATCTCGAAGGGCGTACCACCAATTAATGATTCAATTATTGGCTTTTTATGCTCATTGTTTTAAATAAAAGTGTGTCCTGTTTATGTTTTGCAATGTATTGGAGTTATTGTGAACTCGCTCAGAACTTCATTAAAATAAGATTAGAAAAATCACTGTAAGATAACCCATTTACTAGGGACTTATTTTTAGCCGGATGCACAGGTAGCTATTTCGAGACATTAGTAGCGTGAAGCTTGCTAATAGGAATTGTATGACAGGTTCAGGGCCGGTCCTATTGCGAATTGGGCTGCGGGATATTACCGCGGCCCTGGTAGGTACATAAAGCCCTAAGAAGGAACACGGCGGATTTTTAGTCAGTAAAAGCCTGACACTCCCTCATCGCCATTTGATACTTAATTTTTAACTTCGAAAAAAAGAGGGCCGATGCGATCCCCGAAGCCCCTGTGTGCTATATACTACACAGCACATATCCTAGTCTCTAGAGTCCCGCTCTCGGTCTCTGAAAATGTCATTGAAACCTGGTTTCCACTGATCATAATCAATCATTTGGCAGTCTTCTGCAACCTTATGTACCTTTTTTGAACTTTAGGAATACATTAATTATGATGACTACTTTACCCTGCAAAACCTGGTACTACCTACTAGCAACAAGAGAAGAAAATAAAATATTTAAAACAAATAGGTAAAGGTTATCTTGCCTACTTATTAATAGATATTGTAGTAACTTCTATCAATCAGCTTAGTTTAACGTTACTATCAATGTTGGTTGTGAATCATTGTGGGTGGCCCCACCGACCTCGAGTGAAGGCTTTGAAAAGTCCCGATACGATCGGTCACAAAGTGGTCAAGTTATTTGCAGGACTTTATAAATAGTCCACTTGTTTACACCGTGTTGCCGATAGATAACAGCCACAGCTACGTCCAGATGTTTCCAGAATGCATTTCTTCGGCTATTTGCGTGCACGACAAACTTCAAAGTCGTTATTAATATTTATACAGTGACTTATTTTTGATTCTTGACCCATACACATAAAATTTAAATGTACTTGATGAATATGTCCTGTTTGGCTTTAAATTCAGATATGAGACGTCGCTTCGGCGTCGTCTAATTTATTTATTTGTTTGTAGAGATAAGTTATTTACATATCGCATCAATGCATTACGATCACTAACGAGTATCATTGACTGGTAATAACCGGTAGAGATGTGGAGCAACTAAGCTGCCTTTATCTAGAATATGCTATAACAATCGCACCTAATATTCTAGTTGATTTGATTCAGCTCATTACACGCGAGTGTCTTGTTTTGCCATTCCAACTACTGAACATCTGTTAAAATTCGTACTTATACAGTTTCTTGAGGCCGAATAGGGTAAAAACGTATGTTCACTCAATATTTTTCTTAAGATACATACTTTCCTAATCAAGTATTGAAAACATAACCCTTCTTTTAGTTCAGTCGGGTAATCCTAGTCACCAAAATACCAACCTAGGGCTTTTCGCAGTAGTAGCAGTGGACACATGACGATTGAGCCTTTTAGAAGCTTCGTGTCGTGTGCTTCAGAAAGTAGGACTGCAACTGTATTTATAAGGATTTGTTCTGCATCTTGGATCCTTACTTTTCTTTTAATTGAGATAGCTAGTATTATCTTCAGTGTTTTACGACTTCGGCTTGTGATAGACACTGGAGCTCGGTGTTATCAAGCCGATTGTAACCATGTGCAGCAGTAAATCGTAAAATATTACTTACTACTACGACATTACTTGAAATATGATTGTGTATCTACTACTACTAGGTACCTATAAGTATCCGTGTAGGTACTATAAGATAATTTACTGCTAGTGTCACACACGCACAATCGTACACGCGCGCTGTATCTACTCACCAGGGCAGCCTCGTGTACAATTCTTTTCAATTAACTTTTCCCATCTGAAATCACCATTTATTTTATCTAATATATTAAACCTTAACTATTTGACGAGAATCGTGCGATACCTAGTCACTTCAACTCGAAATTCCTGATCATCATCGTTTTGTTTAAGTAATAAGGTGCCTATTAGACCTGAAAACCTCTTTCCATGGGGATGAAGCCTGGCCTAGATGCTGGTTAGATCCTGAAAAAAATCTTTCAAATACAAGCATTTTACATCTAAGTAGGTACGTAAATAAGATAGTAGTCTACATGTGAACATTTCATGCAAATTCAGTCATCTTACAGAGGTCAGTTAAAAGTTTATTTACGAACAAACATCCAAAAACTCACGTTTATTACTCATACTATTTGGACATAACATAAGTAGTAGAGATACATGATAACTTGGCGATCATTAAAGTGGTTGATTAGGTTGATATAATAATAAATTATTAGGATTTTTTCTGGCACTGGCTCAGTTGGTGTTGCGCGGTCGGTAACACTGGCGCCGGAGCCGGGGTTATCGGCGAGGCGCGTGCGCGACGCCCGGCGTGCGCATAAATATCATCGCTCTCTGACAACCGGCTTCAGTCCTCAAAGTGCGTCACCATATTCACACATTACTCAAAATGGTTCGAAGTGCTCTTCGCGAAGACCGTTGTGGTTATTGCACAGCTTGCGTGCGTGCTCGTTTGTGTGCAGCCAGGGGACGGAGTCCCGAACCTTTGGAGTGCGCCTACAAGCACATTCTGGAGTCGTACAGTCCGAATGTGAAACCAGGAAAAATACCAGAGATCCCGAAATCAGCGTGTGACTCGTGCCGGTGGACGTCGCATGCGCAGTTCCCGGAGACGCCGCCCTCGTCCAGTGATCTGAGCCTCGAGTGGAGCTCGCGCTCCTCGCAGCGCTCCCGCACGCGCCGCCGCAAGAGATAGGCCAGTGTGAAAGTGTTGAACACACCACTCGAGTTTTCATCTAGGGATGCCATCCCTCAATAGCGTCGGTAGATGACACCAACGCTTGACGACCGACCACCCGGTGGCACTCCAGCCACTCCTTCCAATTGTGATATCATAATGTATACTTACTATTGTTAACGATATTAATTAAATTATTATTTACAATCGAATCTGTCTTTCATTAACCTTAGATCCAGATATTTTATGTGATTGCAATGTCTATGGTTGAGTCTTTGAGTAGCTTGATGTAAGGTTTAGGTAGGTACTCATTAGGTAATGTAATATGATAGTTTTAGAGCTTGTTCTTACGAATAGAACATTTACAATGCTATTATTAGAAATCTTATCCGCTTTATACCATTAGTAAGACCTCTATTTAATCTAAATTGTCATAAATGTTCAGTTGAACAGGAAGCTGAGAATAATAAATTATATAGATACACAATGTATTACTAGCTGATACAATTAATGTGCTCATAAATCACAAACATCCAGAACGGATGCAAAACATTTGAAGTTCAGGTACAAAGGTCAATGTATGACCCTTCATATTGTATTAAACAAGGTCGAAATGATAGCGTGGAACTACATTGAATTGGAAGTCACGGGTTGCCCGCTGTCAAGGGATGGAACATAGTAATTTTGCCAGACCTTGGTGTAATTTGGTAAGTTATATTGTGGTTACATCATCAGTTTAGAAACAAAAGGAAAATTATATCATTGATGCATAAATATTAATCGCTAGTTAACTCAATTTTCCCCTAAATAAGTAGGTAATCATTTTCCGGATAACATGTTGATAATTATGAGCCATGAAATAGTACTCTATGTACCTTCATCTATGTAAAACGTTTCGTTTTAGATATTCATTCTTTGGTAACGTTCTAAGAGTTGTATCATGCACTGAGTAATCGAATACATTGTTGCGGAAATAATAGCAAATTATGTAAGTAACTAGTTTTTTACGGGTTTTTCAGAAAAGATTCAGAGTCGTAAACGTGGCATGTGAACCTAGAGTAGATAAGATGCTTAAAGGCAAGACGCATTGAGGATCTATGAAATTCGGTAGATGCGTAAAGAGAAGTAGATTATGTTAAGGCTGGTCACGTCACATCCTCTCTCCTTAAACTTTGGACCATATTAAACAGGCTAAAGATACATACAGATTAACTAATGAAGGTAGGTAATCTTACAACCTCTTTAACACTTTAACACTGATATAACACCAAAGTCATCTTAATTAACGCTATATTTTTACTAATTATCTTCTAGTCTAATCTTTAAGTCTTGTACAATGGTATTGTAATGAAGCACCGAGCGTGTACCTACCTAAACGAGACCGATACTAACAGGTCATAAGTTCAATTAAATCTGGTGCTAATAAGTTGCGAACGTCACTACTTTTACGTCTTTACGTAAACGTGATTGGTGGCAGAGGTTGCTTGCTTTGGGTCTCGTGTTTCATCTTGAAAACATTATACTTACAGATTAACAAAAATACCTACCTACTGTATTAAACGTTACCTGCGCATTTCAGAGATCTAACGTTTGCATTTTATCTTGGTAAATAAGTCAGGACGCTGTGACCGTTGCAAGGGTTGAAGGGTCCCATCTATTTTACAATATTAAAGTATTCAAATCGGTCTCTCAATTTAACCGCGGAGGAGTGACAAATAAACGAACTCACATTTGCATACCTCTGGTTAGGATATAGTTATTTGGTTGAGAAGCGTTGAAGTATGGACATTAGGTAACGAAAGAAATAGTAGTACCTACGAGCGCGAGTCAGTGCAATAAAAAAACTGCAGAGAAAAGCTGCCGAACTTATCACAATGTAGGTATGTAGTGTGTATTCACTTCTGCGTAGTTAAGTTCACCTGGGTAGATAAGTTAACATATGAATTTTCGGAAACATCCATTCAAGACCACTACCTACTTGTACTTTATGCTGCTGGTGAAGCCGCGGTGAAACTACTCGTTTTGTATTTTTAGGAGTGTCAGACCCAAATTCACCGACAACAGAAACGTCAGCTTTTCTTAAAACAACTGTTTATTTTGATTTTATATGTTAAATTTTCAAATAAAACAGTTGTTGTAAGAAAACTGACTGTCGTAAATGTTGTTGGTGAACCAGGTTGGCGATCAGCCTTTAAAAAGGTTGTGGCGGTATATCCATCACAAACATATGATGAAAACTCTCATATATTCACATACCTACAGGGACATGTAGAAGTTCGTAAGGGTAGTACCAACTATTATAGTAATCTGTGGTAGTACCTATATAAGGGAGTATATTCGGGGAGTAGGTACCTATAACACGTAGAAAGTAAAAGAGTAAAAGGGTAACATATACGGGGTTTCATAGAATTAGTATAGGTATAGTACATAAGAGAGTACATAGGTCCCCTTACAGATAGGTAAATAAGGGGTACAAAGGGAGTATATATATAAGGTGAGGAACGTAGGCTAGTACCTATATAGGAAAATACCTATAACATACCCTGAACGTAAGACAGAGTATAAAAATAAGAAATGTGCCAATTGCCCATAGTGTCCACTACGGTAGATCCGTCAGTGGTCAGTGCGGTGTACTTGGGACTTAATATTTAGGTAGGTACTGTTGTTTAATAATGTTTTAAAGCAACCAATGGATGAATTATTATGTCATGTTCAGACGAGACAAATTTCGGAAGGCACGGTCTATTGATAGAGCACAATACATAGAACTGAATGCTAGTCACTTATCTATATGCCTACTACTATTCTATAAAAATATAATTAATTGATAAACTACTTAGCAGCGAAACTATTCACTTACATTCATGAATGACAAAGAAGATTATTCTAAAATGACATATATCGTGCGTAGGGACATTGCCCTCGGATCAAATGAACACTATTGATAAGCGTTCTGAAATAAGTCAGTAATGTGAAGTTGTGCAGAAAATTGCTCATAGATATTAGATTATTTTCTATAAGAAGTCTAATAATGCGCTTATTAAAATATAGTAGTTACTAGAAACCGCCAGTTACAAGTTCTTTTGTCTGGCAGACCTCTTTAAAAATAGGACGACCTTTGCCATGATTTATCAATCGACTTTACGTTAATTAAACTTTTGACTTTATCATTAAGTCGAAGCAGATTTTGTTTACTTGTTAAAGAAATGTTGCTTTTTCAACGTCACATTCGTGTTTTACGGATTTATAGTTACTTGAGTAGAGAAACCCAAAGAAATGTTAATAATAAGGCAAAGATTTCTGTGGAAATAACCTCAGTATAACAGGACCTTAGGAACCGCGATATTCATATGTGCATTTTCGTAAATTAATGTCAATAAGACAGTATTAATATCCTCATCTTGATTATTTTAGCTTATATTACACCGGAATCGACGGAAAAACCATAGGAAGTTAAAACGTACCTAACCTGCTGAACTTTTCCTTGATCCATAAAAAAATTTGCTACATACTTGTTTAGTTACCCATGTAAACTAAAACATAATGTACTTGAATATAAGTAATAACGTACTTACATATATACTTATAAAGAACAATATACTAGGTATGCTGTGATAAGTTCGAACAGCATTACCCTCCTTCCTTCGTTAAGAGGCGACGCGCGACGCCAGGCGCCCTGGGTGGCGTCGCGCGTCGACAACTCGCATGCGTCCTACGTGTGATGTGCTCGTGTAAACAAATATTTATTTAGAAATAACCAGGCTTGACGCTTTTGACACGTTTCTGAATTGGCTAAATCACTATATTACGTACTAAAATAGGATATTTTAAAACTCCAGGTTTTCACGGACCTGGGAAATGGTGGAAAGTCGGGAAAGATAAATGTATCAGCTGAAGTTTGAGTGCAGAAGAACAAAAGAAATATTTTCTGCACTAAAAGCTTCGGCAAGTTAATAAATATGACACAAAAAAATAATCAGATATGTTTCTATTTAATTGATAATTATTTACACAGGTGCTATGTACAATCAAATATCTACATTGTAGAACAAATACATTTCGTAGAAAAGCAAGAGGTAGCCATTTCATATTTGATATTTTACAATAATACATACAAGTCATAATAAGTCACTTATCCATTCACAATAACATTTGTGTTCAGTCTCACAAGGGTTCTTTAACATGTACAACCATTCCGTTTTACGCAAAACTGCAAAATATAGATTAACTAATGACAGCGATCGTCATTATTTTTCTTGTAAGGGTATTTAAATAATAACTATCATTAAAAAATATTATTTTACTATCTATTTAACTACTATCGTAACAATCAAAGTGCCTATGTAAGTTTAATAGCAAAAAGTCGCTGTCACGAAATATTTTATCATACTTAATTGTAACGGCGGAATGTTTACTGATTAGTTGTATATTTTAGTGAATATAGGCTGTACATTTTCAGCTCAATTACAATATAATATGGACCTACTTATAATATTACCTATATCTACTTATTTTGATAGGTGTCAGCATTCACTGGATCTTACTGGCAAACTATATCAAAACTTTGCCAGTAAGAAATCCACTCGCTTCGTATTTAACCGACTTATTATCGAGTTAACTTATATTAGGGATAAAGGGATAAGGATCAACTGTTATTATTTTGATAGGTTACAAATTACAAAGTTATTTGTACACGCAACTTATGAATTAATAGCCTAGCCTATTCCTGATATCGTTATTTTAATCTATGTGTGTATCTATCGTTAATGTTGTCTTAGAATATATTAACATAGGTAAATATCTGCAAAAAAAAACTCATTTCCCTTTTATAGTTTCACAAATAAAACTGTCCTATTTGTTAGCGTGTTGTTACAAAATGAAAAGTCGTTTCAGCCCTAAAATATTTCGTTCCCATTTATTGATAAGTAATGCTATTAAATAATTAAGTTTCTTTTTAAATATATCTACTGAACGAAAATAATACAAATCAGGTAACTTATTATTTTCATCAGGTAGGTAATGTGACAAAACATAGTACATAATATATATTAAGTTCCTAAGGCTTATTGTTCAGTAAATCACAGGTCATGCGCACATTATGTGCTATGAAGATTGCTTGCATCTTGTGTTGAAATATAGAATAACGACAGGTGCACATGAGAACAGAATGGATACAGGTTTGTTTCTTTAGGTACTAGATGCGATCAATCGTCATAGGACAATAGCGTGCTCACGACGAGCGAGTATTCAGATCTCACACATAGGGCCATGGAGAACCAAATGACTAGAGGAGATGTCATAACGCAAAATTTCTAAGAAATTAGCGCGTTAAACGCGGGTGTTCGGGGATCGAGGAAAGTTACTCGCTCCGCCCTCATACGCCAAGGAACCCGAACGGCGAAAGCCTCTTATCCCTCTCAGAGACATTTAATGGTTACTAAAGCCATTCCTTAGTGAAGGATTTCCTTGACAATCCATCATAAGGAGTTACTTAGTAATCATTAAATGTCTCTGAATGAGGATAGTTCTAATAAATGATCGTTTTGGACACTCATACCTAAGTTTCTTGACCTACAAGAAGGCGCCTGACCTACCTGCCTTATGGCATGTCCATCATCATCTCGGTCATCTTTCCTTCTTAGTCTAGTGCGACGCGGTGACGGCATAGGTGACGTTGGGTGGCGTGGCGGGCGGCAGCGTGGGCAGCGGCGGCGTGGGGTACACGCGGCACGGCGCGCCCGCCGGCGCTCCCAGCATGCCCAGTAAGTACGATACCAGCGAGCCCGATAGCAGCCCGCCGTTGTATGAAAGTGTCATCATGTTACCTGACAACGAGATACTTTTAGGTCATCATCATCCTCCGAGGCTTTTCCCTACTATTTTCGGGTCGGCTTCCAGTCTCACCAGATGCAGCTAAATACCAGTGCTTTACAAGGAGCGATTGCCTATCTGACCTCCTCAATCCAGTTACCCGACCCGGGCAACCAAGTGCGCCTTGTAAACTTTTAGGTAGGTATAGGAAGAAAATTGTATGACTTGGGTGTTTTAAAACTTTGCCTGCTTCACTTACAGGTTTGTTCTACAATCTCATATAATCAGCTGTGCAACAAATACATTTGAGATTATTTATCTTATCTGCACCACAGAGATAGTGCATTTATTTCCAACGACTTATACATATATGTATATGTAGAAAGTAATGGAATATATCGAGTAGGTAGATTAGGTACTGAAAAAAATATTAAATCGGAACGGTATACTTACCAGCAATCTCACGATGTTCCCGTCCAACGCGAGATGGCGCTAGTATCATAGGTACCGAGCCAAACAGGCCATTTGAGAAGCCAAGCACCACGGAAAATAATATAGGGTACACCTGAAATGAATTTTATTTACATGACACAGTTAACATGTACTAGGTACATAACAACTAAATCGGTCTAGAGGTCGGTGTTGGTCGTCTCTACTTGCTACCTTATTGCTGTGTATTTCACCGATTCGCTTAGGTAGAAGAAAAATAGTACTGTAGTGCACTCAGTAAAATACTGACGAATGCCCTCACTGAAATAAGGTTAAGTTGCTTCCGAGTATCTAAGACTGTTTTCCCGCAATTTAATGCACATACCTGGAGAATTTCTTCCCGCATTTGAAAAAAATATAAGTACCTCTAGCATATTTTACTAGCTAGTCCAGCTTCCTTTTTGGGGTACAAATCAACAAGCAAAAATTTCTTCTTTATTATATTAGTATAGAATACGATAGGTTACGTACGTCTCCAACGATGTGAGGCGAATGTCTGGGCGCAGCGCACAGCAGCATGAGCGGCACTAACAGCAACCGCAGCCCGCTCGCCATCAGCAGCTGACTGCGACTCCATTCATATGGCCATGCTGCCGCTATCTGAACAAAAATAACTTTTACTAAGAAGCTTTTTATCTTCAGTGCTATGGAGGGCAAAATTATAACCCTGAGAGATAATGGGAGAAATCAAAAGCACAAGGTGAAAAATCGTAACTTTTCTGCCACCTCATTGAGGAAATTACAAAAAATATCGGTCCATTGTGCAATTAAATTGTTAACGTGAACGTGAAACTTATCCACCAAACTATGCCACCAAAGGTAGGTACCAAAAATTCACTCTTGTGGTCCGTGCTTGTATCTGTACTTTCTTAACATTCTTAACTATGACTAAAAGGCATTAAAAGAACCACTTACTTTTCCAATAAAATCGAAAAGATTAAAGGCAGACATGAGTATAATAGGCATCCAGGTGCCAAGCCGGCAGGAGGGCACCTCGGAGGCGATGCCAGGGTACAGACTCAACGTGGTGAAGTACACCAGTCCGATTGACACCATGTACGGGTAGATCGCTCGGGCCACTGCCCACCGAGCCAACACCCCACCTGGAAGCACACGTAATAACATTGATGATGTGCTATGTAGAAGACTGGTGCTCAGCTGCAGTTGATCAGTTGGGAAAAGGCAAACAGATGATGATAGTAAACAGCGCAATTGCTGTCCTAGAGACGAGCTTTATTTCGATATATTCAGTCTCTTCCTAAGCCGTAATCCTCAAACTAAGATGGACAAGGTTACAAAATGTTACCATCGACATCTGTCTTTAAAGAAAGTACTGTGCACTGTAGGTATTCGGTATTCCTGTTTGTTTGTAATATTCCATTAACCGATATTTACTAATTTCATCTTTCTAATAACAGCCTATGTAGAAGGTTGGTTCTCATTTATGATTCGATAAAATAATCAACATGCTTACGTTTGAAGGCTCTCCAGGAGGTGGGTCTTTCAGGCGACTCAAAGACCACGTCTTCCACTTTATAGGAAGGTCTTGGGGTGCGCAGAGTGGAGGAGGTCTCTGACGCCACGCTTTCAGGGAACTGCTCTACCGCGCCCTCTGCCGGCACTGGCGCGACAGCTGTCGGCGAATACACTGGGTTGGCGAAGCTAAAGGCATTGCTCTCGATTTCTCCTGAAAATAATAATAATTATAAATACTTTGATAGGTATAATTATTTAGTTTGTACATGAAATAGGATTCATACCTTGTCCAGTTGTCGAGAGAACAGGACTTTGAAGTTTTAAAACGCCGTAACTAGCTTCACCAGCTTCGCTTTCCATCTGAAATTCAGTTTTATTTATTAAGGCTTATTGTTTCCTGTATTTATTTATTACAATATAGAGGTGAAATTCCTCTATTAGTCTTACCAAGGTAGCATCTTCGTTAGGATTCAAGTGAAGCTGAATACGCCTCCTGTGGCGTGATTCATTAGTGAGGCGCAAGTAATGTTGCACGAGAGGATGCGCATCATTACGTGATGCAACATGGAATGTCCCAGCAAGATCAGTATGGAGAATACGAAGAACATGAATGTGCTTCTTTGCGGCTGACGGAAACCGTACTTGGTGACAATCCGGTCTAAGGACACCCAAAACCAGCAGCACCTGAAGGAAATAAGGGCCTAAATACAATTTCCTTTTTATGTTTAATTGTGCTTCTTATATCCTAAAGCTTTCCAAACATAATTACGTTGTACAATAACAAACACAGAAAACCGATAGGTACATTAATTGACAAAACAATAAGTGCTTTAAGACTGTAACTAGTAACGATTAAAGTAATCTGCCCTATTACGGCCCTATACCCGATAAGGGGAAAATAGGAAAATCGTGAATTCAATCAAACTATTCAGCCGCTCTAAACCGGCTAAATACCAGATCTTGTAATGTGTTTTCCATTGATCTTCGTACTGATTTATGAGCCCAAACAAACTATCGGCCGACTAAAAGTTAGTAGTGTCGATTTCCTCCTTGAGAAGATTTTTTGTGGAACTTACTCTCGCCCGCCATCACAGCCTGGGTGTACCTCGGCGGCAGACAACCAGTGAAGCCGTAATACGAGGCTTGCTGCACGGTACACCCGAAAGCAACCACTCCGATGGCAACCAGGTTGATGGTGTAGGACACCCGCGTTGAGAACCCGTCCCAGCCAATGTTGCACACAGCTACGAATAACATCGTCGCCAGGGAGACTAGGATTCCTGGAAGATTGAAACTTATTGAGTATAAAGTTCTTCCAAGGATTGTACAAGTCATCAAGACTGCAGTGTAAAAGTAAAGATTTAGAGTAGATGAATTGAAATTGTTTGAAAGTGAGCCATAGTCAACCTCAAAATTTTTCATTTTAAATAGGCCTGTGCAGACTATTATGGAACGGAAGGCGCACACCTGTGCTGATTATAAAAAGTAAATCTCTTGGAGAAGAACCAGCAAGAGACTCCGTGGAAAAACTGATGAAACTAGATGAAAGTTCGACTAGGCTTTGTTTTGTTTGAACAAAATCTGCATTTCATGAAGAAGCTTGCAATTTATCGTTTTCGATGAAGCGAGTCCATTTAAGTAATTATATACCAGCGTAGTTCAGCAATGGGTTTCTAGAAATGTGTCTATAAATAAGGAACTAACCGAAAGTGATCCTAGTGTTGTAAGTAAACAGATCGAGCAGGAGATTGTTGAGACAGACAGCGACGCACGCTGAAGCTATGTACACAGTCGACATGTCGAACATTATCGTCGTGTTCGGGTAGTGCATCTGGAAGTAGTCGACCGCCATGATGAAACTGAAATATAACAACAAAGGTATTAACCTGATATCCCATATACTTAGATTGACGTAGGCAGGTACATAAGTACCTACCTGATGTGTACCTTAAAGTTTTCGACTTTTGACCTTAATTCTTTAATAATATGTTTTACATGAATAAAGAAAGAAGATATGTTAAAAGAGATATGTAGAACGACCTTTTATAAGATTGGACTAAGTTTCACTGGGTAAAGCAATTTATCTTGACCAGAACACATTATGCATGTTCAGAGGAAAAGCTCATAGCAATTATCTGCTTAACTTGGTTTCCCGGAAGAATTTCCGGCGCCAGGAGCAAACGGATATAAAACTATCGAAGGCATTCCTTAGGTTTAAATATCCGGTGTCCGCAGGTAAAGAAACATGGTTAAAAATAAATCAGGGAAAACATCATCTACACATCTAAACTACCTTCACGCTAGCCCTAGTACATCAATAGTGTAAACGTCCCTATTTCTTAAAACAATTGTTCTATTTTGAAGATCGTGAAAATACATAGCAAACAGTTATACCTACTGACTTCTATTTGTTGGTGAACTTGGGCTTCACATGATAGATTACCTATTGAATGGCAGTAAGAATGCAGCTCCTGCCACGAACAGCGTGAGGTAGACGGAGTTGTACCGGTCCGGCGGCGGCGCCCCCGGGTCCGGCATCGAAGACAGGGCTCGCCGCGCGCCGCACGGATCGCCTCGATCCGGGCGTACCCCGGCCTAGCGTCTCATTCATTTTGCCAAATGTATCACCACTCTCACATTTACCTACATCCTTTATTTCTTTACAATCACTCTTGTTATTTGTTTACAGTTACAATCCTAAATTACAATTGATTTAATCAGTTCAAAACAAAATGTGCGCATGTTAGTTATTTTAATAGATGATAGCTTTTGTTTTAAAATCTATAAGAGTCAATTTTAATCACACCTACGTATATCCGTGATTTTTCTTTGTGCTTCTATGTTTCACTTAATACTATATTCACATTTGATTGAGTTACTAATTTTGTATTAGTATTATTAAATTTGTGGTTTATTTTGAATGGTTTTGTTTGTAGAGTATTTAATATTCACTGTGTTATAAACAATATTCTTCGCCGGCGGTCTTGACAGGCAGCGAAAGAAAATCTTTACGCATGCGCGATACACATCGATTTTCAGTGAGGGGACAAGTTTGGGTGCGAGTCGCTACCCCTAGGCATCCTCAAGACTAACAGCTAACAGGTTCCTTAGTAACATTTGTGGTAACTACTTACAGGTACTAGTTTCGAAATACTTAGGCAATAATTAGGAATAATAGGTAGGTACCTACAAATTAGGTATCAAATTAGCTAGCATTATGCATGAACATTTTATACAGATTTAGGCTACACAGTTAAGACCACGTTAGTCGAATTCGTAACATTTCAAAGACGTTGTGTTGTTACTGCCTACTAATTTACATTAGCTTTGAGAATCTGATTTTTAAATCATGACGAGGAAGTCTTATTTCACAACAATTCTGCTAATGTCATCAATAAAACAAGTTGAGCAAGAGCTAACGACATTTAATTAGTTAAACCGTCTTTCCATTCACAAGAATCAAATCAGTGTTATTCCATTCATCAAGTAGGTAAAGGCAGTTAGAACAAATGACAAGACTCAAATTCTTTTTCAAAAATTACTCTGAATGGTTTGGCGGACAGCGAGACCGTCGTTAGGTTCTATAGATGGTATTGTATCCCCTTCTGGTATCTTGATACGAAACGTTTGCAGAATATGCGTAAGGAACATGAACAGTTCCGATCGAGCTAACCCTTCCCTATGCAACGTCTCTTTCCTGGAAAAAATATCAAATGTCAGTCAACAGAAATAAGAACCTAACTTTAGTTTGTGAACGAGTTACGTACGTCGTACATACCATTTTTGTAACATATTGAGTTAAAATTAGAATGCCTGTTTGGTTTTAGCAAAGGTAACATAAAACAGGTTTTAAAAGAATAAAAAGAACTAACCTGTTCCAAAAGGCATAAGCGACTCTTCTTGAATAAGATTTCCTTCTTTAGTGATGAACCTCTCTGGTCGGAATGTGTCGGGGTCCTTCCAATGCGTTCCATTGTGCAGATCGTACATAGACAACAGAATGAATGTCCCCTGGGAAACATACACTAATTAGAAAGTCATTAACACGAATTAATTTAAACGCACCTTCTATATAATTTTGCGTTCCTATTAGCATTTTTAAATAACGTAACGCATTAAGAGTTAATGGATTGGTAAACCATTTGTAAAATTGTTCAGACTATGGTTGAATTACGTAAATTAGCTGATTCAATGCTCGTTAAATAATACTACTATTTATTTTGTAGCACCGTAATCATCAACTTCATAAATATAAAAATATTGTAAAAATCGTAGATTTACCGATAAATGCAAAGCCTTGATAAAACAGAGATACCAGTATTGTGCTGTTTAATTCTGAAAGGAGACCTATCCGCCGCTATCCGCATCTAGTCAGCCCCAAGTCCCCAACGTCTAGGCCGTTGAAAGGCACTAATCATTTCCTTATTAATTATGATTGTCTTTGAGTTTATCAGTATTTTCAATCTAACTTTGTTGTGACCAATTAATCAATAGAAAACTCTAGTTAACCATTAATTAAAACAAATTAGAAGCAATCACAATTATAGGAACGAAACGTTAAAGGTTTCCAATAAGTGCAGTACCTTGGGTATAATGTAATTGCCGAGTCTCGCGTCTTCAAGGGCCATATGCGGGATGCCCATGGCTGCGACACTTGATATTCGTAAGGACTCCAGTAACACCGCCTCGGTGTACACCATCCTTACAAATTACAGACATCGGTTACGTACAGGGAATTTATATTCAGCACATGACCATTTGCATCAAAATCTGGGGCTTTAAAACAGGTAGGGACATTTTCCCTAAGTTGACTGCAATTAGAGCACTCAGTACCGCTATCATCATGAAATCAGGTGAGCTACAATAGCCTCTGTTCAAAGCAAGGTGAATAAAACATTGTTGTTATAATAATAATGGCGTCCACGGCCGATTTCGGCCACGGCGGCTGTTCTCATTTTAAGGAGATTAGCCAGCTGCGCAGGACATAATTATACTGCACGAGCATTTGCGCAGACACAGGTGCAGTCCCTATTCCTTCACTCTCATAACCCGATGGGACGGCAATCCGACACGACCGGAAAGAAATCAGGCGCAGGACTGACATTTACGTGCTCTCCGATGCACGGGTGAAAGATAAGTATTATGCGGTATCTTATTAAATCACACAGAAAATATGAAACCTGGCTCTATCGCTGAGTGCAGGTGGTCTGAGGGGACCGATGACGTCATCAATCTCGTCATGCAGCCGTCTCTGTACATCATCGTTCAAGACTATGTGCAGCAGCATGAATACCGCGGTGTTGGAAACTGTCTCCATGCCAGCTTCCAGGAGATCTAGGCAAACAACTTGAAGTTCTTCATCTGTAACTAAATGTGATGATGGATGAGCAAAGAGGAAAATATCAAAATAGATTTCATATACATGAAAGTTTGTGAGGAAAGTGCCACAGATTGGAACAGTCAAACAGACTCATTAGCATATTGTATGCGTACAAATAGGTATCAGTACAGATAGAAAGATGGTAACGGTATTGATAAACCTAGGATGACGAGCGTCTTTCTGTGAATCAATCATATTTCGTCATCAAATTATTAAGTAATTTAATAAGTAATTGCTTTGCGCATTAAAGTTTGTTTTTCTGCGGTCTTTGAAGGTGTTAGATTGTAATACAGTGGGAGTTTCTATGAACGTGGATTTTTATTGTTGGTTTTGTTTTATCAGGGTTAATGGTATACAGATAGTCCTATTACTAGGTCAAGAAGTACCCACCGAGGCTTTTAAGTTTTTCATCAATGGTGTTAGGTCCATTTTGAACTGAAAACTTACTTTAATAAAACTGATAAAAGTAGCACATTGGTCCTATGATATGAGTTCGAATAAAAACAAGTGAACTCATTATGACCGAACGAACTGTAAATAAATTAAAACAAAAAACGGTACACGATTATGATAGAATACACAATCCTAACAAATGAGTGTCTTTTCCATGTAATTAAGAAAACATCATGTTTGTTATTTGACAAGCTTTTTACGTCAGCGAAAAATAAGTTATTTTTCATTAACAAATATAAGATAAGTTAATTACATTTAAACATTATCTTGCAAAAGCAAAGATATTGTCATTAACTTGTTCCACTTGTGAACTGTATTATTTAACCCTGATTTTTTTCATCATACCTTTTTTAACTCTACACTTTATCTTATTCATCACCCAATTTCCAACTCTCATGTTTGTTAATAAACTATTTCTTTGTATGTGATTTTTCCTAAAAGACTTTAAAAACAGAACAGAGAAACCATCTTAACAAGGTTTCATGTTAAAAGTAGTTTTAGTACTTAGTAGGGGAAGTAATATAGATAATAGACACAGATATAGAATAGGCCATATATAGGTACGTACAGAATTGATCTTTGCATTCCATTTTTCAATGAGAAAGGCGTCAATGACGTCACGAGGGTTGTTGACGTCGATGCTTTGTTCATGTTGTTGTATGGTTTCCTGTTGATTACGCATTAGAACAAAATTGCATTTAATTATATAAGCACAATTATAGCAAATAGGAAGTGTGGGAGACCTCGAACTAGTGATAGCAATACATAAAGCAGTCTTTTGATTTTATACGCGCGGACAGGCTTATTCTGACTAAACGTAATGTATATTATTATCAGTCGGTAGTCTGATATAATTCATGGTAATCATACGTAGATTTAAATTTATTCTGCACACAAATATGTACTTGAAAATGCTAAGTCAATTTAAATAAAGCCCCGCGATACGCAATGTCAAAGCATTGCAAGTTATTACCAGTCAACCGAGCTAATTGTCGCCTTTATTGAAAGCAGATTTAATTGGTTCAGAATAAAAATACTTGTTGAAAAGATAATAAACCTGTCAACAGTATTCAGAGTTTCTTACGCACAACACCAGTCCCTGAACTGAATAATAACTTTATCGTTGGTGAGATATGTTGTTATTGTAAACTTGACCTCACCATATTATATTTTTACGTGTTTCTGTCCCTCCACCACTAAGTCAAAATATGTGGAAAATTCTGTTTTGGCGTTGTCTGTCTCAATTATTTGACTTAGTTTCCAATATAACTTAAAATATTTAATCAATGTAAAATGAGACTTTAATAACTCTAATAAGACTCAAACCATTGCAGTTCACCGTTAAGATAATAAACACAACTTTAACTGCTAACGTAGAAATAATATTCAAAAAGTTTGTAAAACACCTCTGACTACTGCTTCTAATCATGCAAATATCACACCGATTATTTATCCATTAATACGTCACCTCACCTTCAAGAATTCATGAAGAGCTTTATGTATGCCACTCAATTCTTTGTATCCTGACAGTCCTGGGAACACATGCCTCATAAACGGCATGAAATTCAGTATACCCCCACTCATATCTACAGCACGAAACAGCCTCATTATCAGGTCACAAAGCAATTTCAGCTTTTGTCTTCTAAATCGTATCTGCAATACGTTAATGAATTAGGTATTTATGCACTGAGTGTGCATAAACATAAACAGCAAAACTATAGGTATTTGTTTTTGTGGCTGTGTGTTTTGGTCTGTAGATTCTAAATGAGTAACACTTATTTTCTTGACTTTAGGTATAGGTATGCGGCTATAAATAAGATTAAAGTTTTATGATATGCAAGTATGTAAATAACAAACTCAGTACTGACCTTTTCCCAGCGACGAGCCTCCACAGTATATTGACGATTGTAATATTAAACATGTTATTCACTAGTATCGGCCTCCCGGCGTCGTTTGTTCTCAACTTAACAAGCTCTCTGCACTCCTCACTTATGTAGTTTTCCATGAAACGTGTGTTGTATCCAAAGCTTTTTAGATATTTTAGAACAATGCGCCTTGTCTTGGACCACGAGGTTCCATCGTTAAAAACGATTCCTAAAATATTTGTGGGTGCATTGATAAGCAAAGTGACTTTATATGAAAATATGTTACAGTGATTAAAACTGCGTTACCTACCAAGTGTTATAAAAAAAATGAAAATAGCTTACCGAGCTTTTTACCGAACGATCTCATCATGAAGAAAAACCCATCGGGTCTCCCGTCAAAAACTTCACGAGTTGACACCTCCTTTATCAAATCCTTCCCCGAGACAATGACAACATTGATGAGTCCCAGTCTCAAACCCAGCAGGTTCCCATACAGGTTTGCCCAACGACGCCATAGGGTATGGTGAGGTATCTTAGACCTCAAGTTCAAAGCAACGGATAGCAAGTTTCCCAAAATCGGCAAAGGTGTCGGTCCTAAAAGTTTACAAGCGATAAAATATTTTCGCAACGAATATAAATGAAAACTTAAAAATGCAACCTGGTGGATATAGGCGTGGTCTTTTGAATTTATTTTTGAGGAAATAGAACGCTAAAAATACTGAGAATGCTATAAGGGGCCACATCGTTCTTACTAACTGCTTACAGGGAACTGAAGGTGATGTCCTGATTACGTCCCTACTTATTGTATGCGCCGATGGGTCTTTCAAAGATCAAATCTATGTTTGAATAAGTTATTAAGTTTCTTCATACTTGTTCGGGGTATTTATGTCCTTAGCTCAGTTAAACCTTATCCTTTTGTCAACGTCAAATATAGTAAGAGGTAAAGTCCAAATTAATACACCATTTTCAGGCGTAAATTGTTAGTGGTTACGGTGATTTTCGTTATTTTCAAAAACTTATTATGATACATATTTACTTTTTCCGCAATGTTATTTAAGAGAATACGTCATCAAGAATCAAGACAAAGTCCAATCGTAGACTCAGCAATATATAATCTACTTAATTTTGACCTTTAACGCATCTGACGCATTTCATTCGATGTGAGCTTGTAGCATACATACATATTCCTATTCTAGATGAGATGACATTACGTTTTCGTAAAACTTGATTTCATTTCAACATTGTTCTTGAACACCACGCTCGGATAGATAGGTAGGATGGAGTTTCCTAATGGATGTCAAATAATTTAGAAAATCCAGCGATCGAGCTTAGTTTAGAATTAGATAGATAGGTTTCAGAATCTTTAACAGCGATGTTGGGGTTTGCTTTCAGTTTGCAACCGGATGCAGCAGAGTACACAGGAGTTTACAAGGAGCGACTGCCTATCTGATCTCCTCAACCCAATACTATAAAGATAAGACTGTATAGACAGGGCTTCGACTACCCGTTACGACCGCCTCTCAGTTTCTGAAATCTCTCAGCTTTCAGTTTAGAAAACTAAACTGATCAGTTAAGGAATATATTTATATACTACTATAGTTACCCGCTACATGCCTGGTTTCCGAAAACCGTTTCAATATAATGAATATACAATGTAATTGTATTATGAAAGTCATTAAGACAATTTGTTTTGTTAAAATAAAACTGTTGGTGATAATCATTATCGTAAATATAGCTCGAGTAATCTAAACGTGTAGCAGCACCCCACCCAACAGTAATGATTGTCTTGGTGTCCATAATTACATCATTTAAACAACAAATAAAACAAATAAGTTACTTAACACTGATATATAATAGCGTCATCAAAATAATATGACGTGTTGTAAATTGACATTAAGTTTTAACGGTACAACGGTACAGAATAAATGTTTGTGACCAGCGACATTATGAAGCGATAATAGACAACATCGCTTCCGTGCCAGTGAAGTATGTCCAGAAGATTCTTTATTTATTACAGTTTGTCTTATGACCGATAACATGACCGACTAAGTGCTGGCACTGACATTTTCTGATTGCGTCTCATATTGTATTTTTCTCGAACGAAAACATAATAGGTATCATATATCATGAAACTATTTTTTTATACTTAGACCCGAAGAGAGCGAAGAAAAATCGTCAATACTTATAAGGAAAACTTGTCGTTTGATCGAATTTGGAAAAGCTTATTTCAAACGCTTGACTTAGTCTAATCGCTGGTATCTGTAATCTGTAATTCTTTTGAAAAATCATGATGTGAAATAATTTATATCGTAACTAAAATATTCCTGAATTAGTTTTCAGGAAAGAAACAATTTTCAGCACATTTTTTTTATATCTTAACAATGTTTTGGTAACCTAATTCTATATCAATCAGTTTCTCGAATAATGGCGCATAAAAATTATACGCATTAGCTTAGATAAAATTAAATAATACTTCGAAATGCTTGGAAGTAAAATGTATCATACAACATGTTATCAACATGCCGGGGGCGTGTTATCGTCATAAATTCATGACACATCATTACTATTTTACTTATCGAAAACGAAGATTTCTTTTTGTTTTTAAATGTCACTAAGATTACAATCAAATTCTTCGATTCGACGGTTTTTGATAAAGTGCATTTACGAATGATAACAATCCTTTTATTATAAAATTTCAGACCAGCTATTCCGGATCTCACGATAATATCTCAGATTCTTGCCTGATTGGAATATTTTTATTAAATACCATCAAACCACACGACATTTTGAAGAAAAGGTCAATTTTACACTCGTGTTTTAAAATAGACCGCATATCTTTAGTAATAAAACAGGTCATTACTAAATTATTCATCAATTCTCTTATTTTACATAATCATTGTTATGGGTTTTAACGAAAGTGAATTTTAAATTTATATAAACTGCAAAATAAATTATTTCATACTAGCTTATGCCAGCTTTTGCACTTGCGGCCTATCTCGCACTAAACTACATATTTTTAAATCGGACACGTAGTTCATGAGATTAGCACGTTCAAACAAACAAACATTTCAGCTTTACAACATTAGTATACCTACTAGATATTAATACAATTTCTACTTATAGGATAAATAACAGTGTAAATAATTACATCATTTTACTACTTATATCCTATTTGTTCCGTATTTTCCACGTCAAGATAAATCTACTCACCCTGATAGTAAAGATGACCATGGGGCATAGATATGAAGATACTCAGTTTATCTGAACTCGGTGCTATACGTAATTAGTGTTAATTAAGCTCTTTTAACAAGGAACCCTTATAGATTCTCCCTTCATCATGTAATCTCAAATGTGTTGATCTGTAGTAACAGCTAAGCATTGCTTTTGTTGACAATAGCCCCTAAGCTGTCCTGATCAATATCAAACATCCTTCTAGCCTGTCAGGAGTTGCTCAATAGTGCTCAGTGCTCATTTTACTTGGAACTTCTATCAAGGGTTGATACCTTAGTATTTCTCTGTAAATTGTAATGTTTATTACCTGTAAAGGCATACAATTCTTCAAATTAATCAATTTAGAACTACCTTTCTTTCTTTCTCTTTGTATTTAAAATGCTATTGTTTTTTTTATATATTATTATCTCTAAAAGTTGCACTGATGTGTGATCACGTTATTGTTAGGCTGTTATTATAAGCGAGGACTTTTAATTGGCTCTCTATCGACTAAGACTTCCTTTTTATTTTGTTTTGTTTAGCTGTAAGTTCTCCATAGTTTAATAAATAAATAAATAAATAAATAAAAGGGACCATCAGAGCTTTGGGTTCCATAAAAATACCTAAGTTAACACATATTTTAATCATAAAGTGGTGGTGACTGGCGATCAGTCAAGATCAACTGACTTGAACCACGTGTTTTTAACAAAGTTCACAGTCTAATTTGCATTAGCCCATAATAAATTCAAACGAGTTCATGTTGAACCAGTTTCCTTAAATTTTTGACGTTTAAATGTGAACGCGTTCAAGAGAAGTCAGTGTCTTAGTCATGCTTAGTATCATATTTCTTACTCAGCGTGTTTCAGTTAAAGTAAGGTCCTCACTAATAATGCAAATTCGTAAATACTAAGCACCTGCTGACACTGCCCGTGACACAGGAAAACAACAAAAATATAAATTCATTTATCATCGGTAATGTCAGCTACATTTTATTATACTTAATTGATTGGCGAATTCAAACTAAAACTGCTGTTTTTTTCGGAAAATCCATCATTGAAGGCCGAATTAAGTTTTGTAAAATTATAACGATAAAAAGTGTCATATACAAGACAAAATATTAAACATGCGAAAGTAGCTCTGTCCGGCGTTTTCGCAAAACTTGCAGTCTAGAGCCTGAAAGGTCATCTTTTCGAGAATTCGTTTTCAGGATGCGGTGAAGCCGCGGAGAACAGCTGGGTAAGATTGTATTAAGGGAAAGTTAAAGTGTTCCTAATACATGTCACTTGTCAGTCAACGTGCCTACACGGCCATGATATTTGCAGGCCTACATCCTTGAACTAAGTGTAAAGTTTCTGTAGGAATTTGTGCCTGTACTAATAAGTACTGAATCTATGTGCAACTGGCTAAGTATTTGGCAAATTTATTGTATTCGGTTCAGTAGTTAGGAGGCAATGCATATCAAATTACAAACATTCACACATATTAGGTTCCTATTCTGCTGTTGCTTTATACTGCTTTTGAATCCAACAGCAGTAAACAATATCGTATATTTGTAAATGTCCATAAAAATATGCTCCACGAATTGCTAGACTGTGAACAATCATTGCCTGTTGGTCGTACTAAGATTAATTGTTTTGCGCTTTAATGGGACCCATGACCCGTGACGCAAATACGCAAGCATTCAATGACCAAGGCAGAATTCCGTGGGTCGCGGTACGCAGCCGCGCGCGGCTTACGACAGTCGTCGGCCGCGCGCGACAATAGTCAACCTATGAAAATGTATGGCGCCGCTGCCAGGCTCGCGACAGCGCGCGCGGCCGACGAAATTCGTAACGCGCGCATTTTGTTGAAATTAGTAGATTTTGTTCGTCCGTTCCCTCTAGTCGAAGTGCTAATTCATATCCTTGAAGAAGAAGAGGATGACGTATTGCTGTGGCTGTATTATGAAAATAGATTACCAATCGACCCTATTTTTAAAAAGTAGAAATGATGAAGGATACTACCCAATACTGATTCAAAAGCATTTGTATTGTAATGAAAACAAAAGGAAGTTTTGCCGACTAAATAAAAACAATTCAATTCTGGTTTTACTAAAATTATATAGATGTTACTAAGCGCTAGACCATGTTGAGATGCATACGGCGCGCGCTCACGAAATTCGTCGGCCGCGCGCGACTGTCGCGGACCTCGGCAACGGCGCATACATTTTCAAGGCAGAATTCGCGGCAGCCGCGCGCGGCTTACGACAGTCGTCGGCCGCGCGCGACAATAGTCAACATATGAAAATGTATGGCGCCGCTGCCGAGGCTCGCGACAGTCGCGCGCGGCCGACGATTTCGTGAGCGCGCGCGGCATTGTGTTGAAATTAGTAGATTTTGTTCGTCCGTTTCCCCTAGTCGAAGTGCTAATTGATATCCTTGAAGAAGAAGAGGATGACGTGTTGCTGTGGCTGTATTATGAAAATAGATTACCAATCTACCCTATCTTTAAAAGTAGAAATGATGAAGGATACTACCAAATACTGATTCAAAAGCATTTGTATTGTAATGAAAACAAAAGGAAGTTTTGCCGACTAAATAAAACAATTCAATTCTGGTTTTACTAAAATTCTATAGATGTTATTAAGCGCTAGACCATGTTGAGATGCATACGGCCGCGCGCTCACGAAATTCGTCGGCCGCGCGCGACTGTCGCGAGCCTCAGCGGCGCCATACATTTTCATATGTTGACTATTGTCGCGCGCGGCCGACGACTGTCGTAAGCGCGCGGCTGTCGTAGCCGCTATCCTCGGAATTCTACCTTCATAGGTTGATTATTGTCGCGCGCGGCCGACGACTGTCGTGCGCGCGGCTGTCGTAGCCGCTATCCACGGAATTCTACCTTAAGAGTGTTTGTCTCGAAATGTATTTGCATTTTTTTTCAATAAACGGTCTTCAAGTACGTAATCATAATCACAGATCATTTTGCAATTGCTACAAGAAACTCAAAACTTTCGTGCAGCTTGCTCGCAGTTTCGCGTGCTGAAGCAAAATGTTTACTTGGAAAAGTCGGTAAAGAGCGAATCCCACAGAGGGTTAATCTGTTCTTTGTAAAGGAATATCGAATATTGATGATTACTTCGAAATCTACGAAGATGCATTGTTGTATTTTTCCTTTAATTTTTAGATCAATATTAATCAATCATTTCTTGCTTTGCGACTTCGATCCAATCTTTCATAAACAACAGAGATAAGGTTAGAATGATAAGTATTTTTACGCCTTTTCATCATAATTTGTAATATATGTAATCTGATGATCATGAAAAGACAAATCTTGTGACGATTACGCTATAACGTACGATTACGTTACTTTTATTATTCCAGTATTTTATAATTAGGACTGTCGTTAACGTAATATGTAAAAACCAAAATTTTGATAAGCACTGAGTCAAGCAGCTAAATGATGCAACCTACCGCAAGATTGTGCACTGATCTCAAAAACTCTACTTACACAATTTTCTTACGTGAACATAAAACATAGATAAAATATTTATTTTTATCAATAACCGAGGACGTACCCTTCCACTGATCACTGGCTGAAACTCCTACACCCAATGAACTTGTATCACGATAACTGTATCAATGCGAGAACTGACTCAATGTATAAAACTGACGAAGGCTATCGTCCGCCGCATTTCATTCTCGGACATCGACCAATAGAGACCTACGCTAACAATTTATTTATTAATTTACCAATTAATCAAGTGCAGTGATGGCTCCTATTAACGCGAATGACTTAAATGACGCCAAGGCTTTCGTGCCGGCGAAGAAAGTTCTGCCTGAAGTTGAAACGGATGTTGCCAATGGAAACGGAAATGGGAACTCACCTAAAGGGTATGTACCGACGCTAAGATTATCGTGTTTACAAATACTCAATTGTCGTGTTGGAATAGCTGCTATATTATCTTCTAGTATTTATCAAAGAAATATTGAATGCTTCATCTGTCTACTAGTTTTGTTAAATATATTTCCTAATTGAGTACGTACATACCTACTTGTACACCAATATCTACAAAAAAACTTTCACTTGATTTAATATTCTAGTGTACCTGTCCAACATCAATCTTGCGAAACCGTTATAATAATTTACAAAGCAATTGCCAGCCAATTAATTTAATTAAATAATTATATGCTCCTTTCACCATCTTTAAATCAAACTCTAACCGTCTTCTATTCAGTAAAAATTCTAGATAGATCTATTGTTTGTTATGCTTTTACGTTTCATGATCCAATAGACTTTAACGAAGGTTAAACGATAAATTAAAGAATCATAACAATCAATCGCTGTGTACAGAAACTTCTTCATCCTTGAAAATTATATTCGTGCAATCAATTACTTACGAACAGACTCATTGAACGTGTAGGCAGTAGGCATATGTACTTACAAGTTTAACTATAATTCTACGACAATTACCTTAGTATTGTTGTGAACATATTTTCATGAAATTGGGCTTTAGTCACACACCTGAAGGAAAATAATGGGGAAATAACCCGAGTAATGACCTACTATGAGTCAATATTTTATTGACTAACCATTAGCAAAAAGTACTTAGTGGAAAAGTACCTGTGGTTGTCTTTGATAAACTAAATTTAATAAACGTTATACGTACTCTACTTACGCATAAAGGCCCGCACCGACTTCGCAAAAATGTGGTCTTGTAAAAATAGTATGAATTGTAATTAACCGGCTTTTTTCCTCAACGAAATAGCCCGGTAATGACTACAATCATGTATGATCGCCGACACGAAGCCGGGAGAGATGCAGATTGCAATTACATGCAATTGGACAAGCGTGCGGAAACTCTAACACACTGGTGATGAGTGTTCTTGTTACACATTCTTGAGGCAAAACTGGATTGTCCATCTCGTAAAATTCCATACAACCTTCTGACGTGATAATATATTCAAAGACTAAATATACAACATGATTTACAAACGGATTCCAAAAGTATTTTTATTGAAGGGGCGTGTCAAGTAATCTTGAAATAATCTTGACTGATAGTGGTTTAGATAAAGCGACGAGTAAACATATCCAGGAGTTTGATAACAGTTTTAAAACTAAACGCAAAATTAAAAATATTTCGTAAGATATGATATTGAATATTCATTGATCCTTTAAAGAAGAGTTCTTAAATATATAATTTAACGTGGGTACATAATTACCCATAACTAAGACAGTAGTAGGGCATATAGGTAGGCAGTGTTATCAAATCCATATCCTTTTAAGGAAATTCCACTGTAAGAAACAGATGCCAGAGGTTGTACAAGCGACGACGTGGAAACGATTTAGGAATTTGTATGACGCAGATTCATTGCCCTTAAAAGAATAAATAACATTCATGATAATTATATGGAGGACGTTCAGATTAAAATAACCCGAAGAAAAATGGTACATTTTTATCAAGTTTTGAAGTTATAAATAAAATTCTATAAATAACCCGACCGAGACTGGCATTATTGCTGATGCATTATGACGTAAAAGTTAATCTCATCTTATTAGGGAGTAAAGTTCCTTTCGTTTATGAACTCTAAGCCAAGTGCATCAATTTATGTGGCGTATCAGTACAGGAGACATTGACGCATCGAGTTCATATAAATTAGGCCGTGTCACAATGCAACTGACCAACGCTTTCAACGAAGCTGCCATGATCAGCAATTGATTTTCATAAAGCTCTGACGATGTAGGAAGCTTCTGATTTACGTTACGAATATGGCATTGATGCTCTATTGAAGGATAGGATTACTGCTATTGGATCTCTTTCAGATTGAGCGGGAGGCAGTACTTATGTATTTAGTTAGTGAAGGTTGTCTTTTACACAAACTTGATGTTCTTTTTATTGTTTCAGATACTCCTACGAAACTCTACTAGAAATAGCAAACTTTTGCTGTCGCGTATCTGTGAAGCCGCACATCGGCATTATTTGCGGCTCTGGGATGGGTTCGTATTGGAAAGAGGGTATATATTAATTCACGCTAATTTTTCTTACGAAGTTATGCAAAGAGAAACTTATCGACCAAAAGACTGGGTTCGACATGGTTCTAAAACATAGTTATTTACTAGAATGGCTGGGAAAAGGGAGATGATGATGCACAGTTACGATCATTTGACTTGGTGGTGGTTTTAAATATTACACAATAAAACATCTTCACTTTGCATAGCTTCGTCCTGCACATGTAATGAGTCAGACTGGCACATTTATCTTAGCAATATGCACCTCAACCGAATATTTACGCTATTTTGTTACCCTAGTAACACCGCAGTGTTATCTGCTTTTATCGACACCTGTATATACCTGTAGTTGACAATTGTGTTCGATAAGCTAAGCTATTCATGTCAGACATAACGGATCTGTGCAATCAAAAGTGAGCAGACTAACTCATTGCACAATAGAAAAATTCTGATGACTGTTCTGAATAGACACACAATTACACTGTATGTGTATTTGTTCTACAGGTTCCTTGGCTGAAACTATCACGGATGCTGAATCTATCTCATACGAGGACATTCCCAACTTCCCTGTGAGCACAGTCGAGGGTCACCGTGGACAACTGGTCTTCGGAAAGATCAGCGGTATCCCCGTCGTAGCCATGCAGGGACGCTTCCACTACTATGAAGGATACCCACTATGGAAGGTAGATAACACTATAAATTATATATGCCATTATTTCCTTATAATAGGCATATCATAACTTGACTTGACTTTAAAGCACAAATAGCCCATTTCGTTTACCTTTATAATTATAACAATTTAAAAAGTACCTAACATAACCTTCTGAAGTATTTGAATGATTACGGAAACAGATCATAGTTTCTCTTCAGTAGTATTAATTAGAATTGTCTAGGATAAATAGGCTCAACATGAGCTTACAATGTAACAGAATCAACAACATTGTTTTTCCCTATTAGATTAAGCAGATAACAATGATGTAACCGCCTAATGTCTTACGATCTTTACGTTCTTAACTACGCGTATATAAATAAACATTTCTGTAATCTACGGAAAATTCTCGTCGTCGACTTACCCATATCTGGATGTGGCTGATGCAAAGCGCTCGCGACCCCAGCGGGGGTTATCTCTTGTTATGAGCATTACAATGGAGAGTAACGGACACGGCGAGATAATATACTTCCAATATCAGACGCTCTCGTTCTTTTAGTGATCGTTTTATAAATATGTCACATAACTTAAAATACAGTTAAGAAAACGAAAATAATGATGATAAGTAGTAGGAGTGTAAGCCTAGATAAACGCACAAGATTGTATAAAGTAAAACTAGATTTTTGCATACGTAACCACCAGTAATGATGATAACAACACAATAACACATCGTTAGTCACTGAAGATATCTAGTTATTACCTAAATTAACGTTCATGGACATCCAGAATTTATTTTTTGTGGCTCTTGACGTGCCTATCCTATCTTTAGGCCAGCGTAGGCTCAATAAGTAGAAATGACCGTTCTTAAATACAGAAAATTGTTTAGGATAATTTATATAGGTATACTAAGCACCTATTAGCAGCAGTGGTTTTCTATTAATGTGATCCTTGTTTCAAAACGCTAATCAAACCCAAAACATAATCATTTCCTTAATAGGAAATATAAATCTTCTTCTTTAACTTATTATTAATTACATTGCAGTGCGGTTAATGTTAAAACGGTCAATGCTTTTACCGAAAACTTAGCTGCTTCGTAAGTGTAAAATACAATGAATTTGGTAAATCCCGCTCTTTTCCCAAGAAGAAATTGACTACTTAAAAGTTAATAAACAAATGACTAAACAAATACCCGTCACGTGCTACACGCTAATTTCAGATTAGGTAGGTACGTAAAACTGATAAGTAATGTTTTGGGAATTCTGCTTTCAGGTTGTTGCTTGACGGCTAAATGTTATCAATTTAATTCAAGACAATTTGAATATGATTTATACGCTAAAACACAGTATTCTTTGCAAAAGGATATTTATTAGCTCGATTTCTTGACTCGTAGATTCAGAAAATCACAGAACAAACTTCACAATTAATTTCCTAAACATAATTATAAAATATATATATTTTTTATAATAATTAAGAATAATTAATTATATAATCATCATTAAAACAATATTTATTGACCACATTTACAAAGAGCGATTCCATTTATTTAATTTAGAACTAACTGAATGTCTATGCCTCAGGTCTATGATTACTTAAAAAATATAAAGACTACAACCTACTTACGAAATCCTTTTCGAATTTCAGTGTTGTCTGCCAGTACGTGTGATGAAGCTCATTGGTATCAAAGCGCTGATTGCCACCAACGCGGCTGGAGGGCTAAATCCTTCATACAAGATTGGTGACATCATGATCGTGAAGGATCACATCAACATGATGGGTTTCGCCGGTAACAATCCTCTGCACGGGCCCAATGACGAGAGGTTCGGCCCTCGCTTCCCACCCATGAGCAAAGCTTACAACTACGAATATAGAAAAGTAGCAAAAGAGGTAAGTCTTATGGCTATTCTTTAGATTTACATGTTCATCAGAGTGCCAATGACGGGCAACCATTAGAGGTCTGCAAAAATGAAACAATGAAAGACAATACAATACAATTTGTAATGCAATTTAGATCACAAACTGTTTTGTTTTATTGCTAATTTTACTACAGAACTAAGTCCATATATAAAGATTTATTCTATTAAATAATAATTATGTGTATCTTGAGGGAGTTATCTCTCTATAGGATATATCATTGTCACGGGGGTCTTAGTGTCAGATAACACGAGTTACACATTCTCTTGCACGTGAGTTTTAATCTTTAGCTTCTGACCTATGAAGTGCGTCTTAAAGGCAAAATGCAAGTTAAGATCTGAGATTATATTTATTACGACTTCCTTTGTTACCCTTAAAATGTTTTGTGAATGCGCACTGTGGTTTCATTAACATAACTAGAGCCAAGGTTATCAGGGGTCACCAGTACGATTTACAACTTGACGCACGACAAAATATCAGCTGCGTAGTGTTTTGCTTGATGCCTACCTTAATGTTTGTTTCCTTAGTTCAAATAAAGCCCTCTTCTTAATTATAAATACTAGATACCTACATTTAGTATTAAATCAAGTCGCAGGGTTTGATTTACTACCAATTTCTACGGATAAGATTAAATAGCACGTGAGGATAGAAAAATACGTTTATGACATTTTAGTCATTGTAAGATTACAGTACCTTAGTAAATAAATACTAAATTCACTAGACGATAACACAAGCCATTACCAGATAACACGTAGTTTCAGTGTCACGAAACTAAAACGTGGTACCTGAGATTACTTTGGATATTTATACGTAGGTACTTACCTAGATTAAAACTGGTTATGGATTATCCAACTTCATAATAGCGGTATTGAAATCCCTTCTATTAAATAACAAGTCTATTTGTTTTCGATGAAGGGTTTTGTTTCATTTGTAGGAAGGTTTCAATCAAGAATACTGTTATTGAACTAAGTAAGCAGGCCTTTTGTGATATCTTAGTAGCAGAAATATATAAATCTGTACAATTGGTTAAAACTGAAAAGTTGATTTGTAGTTAGGCGGCCTTCTGTAAAACGTCTGGGACTGTAGATTAAGAGCCAGAGACAGACCTCCCAATTTACTTCAGCCTACCCCTGAAGGATGGGTGCATGAACAAAGTTTTAGACTTATGTACTTAAATTTAGAATTATTAGAAGTCTCTGGTCGCTTAAGAAATTTAGACGGACTCTATATACCTACACAGCTGTAAAATTGACTTTACACTAAATTGACTTTACACTAAATTGACTTTGGAATCTTAAGGCCGGTTTACACTTTGCGAAGTGTGAAGTGATAAGTGTTAAGCGTTAACTTTACGCGATAAGTCTCAAGTGTTAAGTAGTCTTTTCCATCTCCGTTTACACATGTTTAGGAAGAAGCTCATAGTGGTACTGTGCGTTGTGCATAGTGTCTCTAGAAATGGAAGATGAACAGCGCCTAATATTGAGACAAATAATTAAGGAGATTGTATCTGTTGTGGTATCTGATATAGAAAATGAACTCAATTTTGAAATCGGGAATTCCCATCGCTTCACTCAGTTTCAATAGGGCCGCATCTCAACTGTTTGTTTTAAATTCTGCGCACTTAACATTGTATAGGCATTCAAACTTTGTGTATTCTTGAATTTAAAAATTAAATTAAATTAACGAATTATAAAGTATGTTGTTCCGTCCACTTCATTTTCGCTTTGAACTTGACACTGCGCACTTAACACACACGTATTTACACACTGATTAGTACAGGCAAATTGCGAGAGAGGTAGTAGAAAAGTTGAGAGGGGTAGTCACTTAACAACAAAAATACCTTGATTCTATTCACTGCACTAATCAATAAGTACTAATCGCACGTATCACTTAACACTAATCACTTTACGCTTCCGTTCACACCTTGATTACTAAACACCTGCACTAATCACCTGCAGTGTTAACTTAACAAAGTGTAAACCGGGCATTATTTACAGATCGCGAAAGAGTTGAACATCGACAATATAGTGAGAGAGGGAGTATACACCTGCCTCGGAGGACCCAACTTCGAAACCGTTGCTGAACTGAACATGTTGAAGATGGTCGGAGTCGACGCTGTTGGCATGTCCACCGTTCACGAGGTACAAAGCACATTTATATGAATCTTAAAAGTATTTTTCGTACAAAATTTCTTCAGTTCATATCAATCAAGAAATCAATTGGTCACAGTTTACTCGGAGCTTTTGCGATCACGTTTCCATGCACATACCTATCTATGTTATAATTCCTATTTGATCGTTGTTGTTGGAAATCCACTCCAGCATTTCATACATAAGTATCTTAATAGAAAGAAGTCAAAATTAGAAACCAGTCAACTTACAAATAAACTTCTTTCCAGGTTATCACAGCAAGGCATTGCGATTTGAACGTGTTCGCGCTATCCCTCATCACCAACGAATGTGTGACGAGTTACGACAATGATGACGAGGCGAACCACGAAGAGGTCCTAGACGTAGGTCGCATGCGGCAGGACATCTTGCGCCAATTCGTCAGCAAGCTCGTCGAAAGGTTCGCACAGATCGAAGCCAAGAACCCTGAACATCAACAGCATACCCACTGAACTTCATAGATACTCTACCTACACTCATGATGCGAACTCAGGTCTTTGATGAACTTACCCTCAGGAGTTGTTATTGTGAATAATTGATGTAGAGTAAAATTTTCATTATTAGGTTATAGGTATATGCGAGGTTCTCACGAATGTTTGACATTTGATTTATTCGACTATTCGATTTTGCTAACAAAATACGCGTAACGCGCCATGCAACTTTACAATGTCGCCTGCCGCGTGCGCCGCTTTGCATTCATCATACCACTGTGCATTTTTAGATCTTTTTATTTTCAATTATAATGTAGTCGTCCAAATTTTTACTTTTTATATTTATAAATGTAGACGTTAAATTACGTTTAGATAGGCCAATTTATAAATATTCACGTATAACTATTAAGATGTTATAGTTGTTTCTAAGTTTTATATGATTGTTGTGTACCTAGATATAAATTACTCATAAGTAGGTAAGGATGCCTATTATGAGACAGGCGCTTAATATGAGATAGCAAGGTATAAGTCAAACTATTCACGTCAGTCATTTGGGCGCTAGTGTCGCGCGATCAGCACAGAAACACCACTAAACGTCTGCCAGTGTGCCGGCCACCGGCGATCGAAGTACGTGTGCGTGTAGTTTTACATTTTCGTAAAACAAAATATTTTTCGTCAAATGTTTACAAGGTATGTAACAACTTTACTTTTACGCAAAAAGCTCTTAATATATATTTGGTTTGTACCTTATATGATCCATTTTAAGATGTAAATGCAATTTCATTGTGTTTCTTTTAAAACAAAAAAAGGCATCCATTTTGTAAAATTGTTGCTTTCCTAATATGAGATATGCTGGGGTTCCTAAAATGAGATATCTCATATTGTGGTACTCAAAAAGAGCAATTATTATAAGTAGGGTTGAACCCTATATTTTTTGTTTTAGATGCCTCCCATCAAAAGGAAGACATGGGACCATAATGCCATGATGCAAGGTGTGAATGCAGTTCGAAGAAACGAAATGGGTTACTTAAGAGCTGCAAAACAATTTAGTGTTCCTAAGGGTACCCTTGAGCTATGTAAAAAGATGTCCGTGCAGAAGATCTTGTCCAGGATAGCAGTGGGGATGAGTATGATGCTGAATGTCCCTACTGCAGCGAAACTTTTCACAAAATACAAGAGGAGAAAAATGGGCTAAGTGTCAAGGTTGTTTTAAATGGGCTCATGAGGAATGTGGAGAAATAGCATAGGATAATTTTTGTGTTCTTTATGCTTAGATATGTAAGATTTACAACATTTTAGAAGATTTTGATTTTGTTATTACTTTTATAACTTTTCTTTGATATTTGTATTAAAATGATTATGATTAGTGAGTAAAGCTCGAATTGTTTGTTTGCATTTGTTTGTTTTAAAGACTGATACTTGTCTATAGTTTCATGATTAAAGTACCAAAATATTAAGACTCATGTTTGTGTATAACATTTAATTAATAAGCAACAATAAAATGTGATTATTAAATTAATATTGTTTATTTTGTTTGTTTACCCCTAAAATTTTAAGGAACCCAATATAAGATACTATCTTATATTAGAAACCCCTAATATCTCATAATAGGAGACCAGTTGCCTTGGTTTGTTTTCTGATATTTTTCACTTTTACAGTATAGTCAGAAAAATATGTTATTTAGCCCTAAATAGCTATGACACATTTAAAGTACATTAAATTTGCTACCTAAAATTATATCTCAGAGTGCTCCAAATGTGATAGTTTTGTTTTACAGTCAAAAATAGAAATGGTATCTCATAATTGGCATCCTTACCCTAATAATTAAGAAATTATAATTCTAAGTGATTTTGAGCATGAACAAACTGAAAATTGGTCAAAGTTGTGTTGAACAAGAAAGAAGTGAAAATGATTCTGTAATAAATAATCGTAAAGAACTAACAGCTTATTTTAATATCTTAATTGGAACCCCACTTCCCAAATTCCATACAAACTTATACCTACCATAAGCATAGATCGGCTACATAAAATTTCTTCGATGTATTTTTATTATAGTTGTTCCAGCCTTCAGCTCAAAAATATTTAAAGTTACTACAGCTACTCATTGGAACCATCATAAAATGATACAGTTACTTGTATGTAGGCAAGTAGAATAATTTAAAACTTTAGATAAATACTATTATTATTTAATAAGACTTTAACAATCACTAGTATTTAATTACAGTTACAGAAACAACATAAGCAGAGATTGCTTTAAAATGCATCGTATTTAAATAACATCATTCGATTACAATTTGCGACTACTTACTTACGTATCTATTTAAGCGGTTGTTTCTTAGGAGGACAGAGGTGCGCGAATTCTTTACAAGCTTCGTCGATATCTGCGTATTTATATTCAAAGCCATATTCTAAGACTCGCTTCGGCACGACGTGTTGGCCTTTTGTCATTATCATAGCGCGCTCCTCATGCAACACCATGTTTAGAATAACTTCCGGTACTGGGAAAAGCGGGTCGCCGCAAAGCTCTAGCAAACGACTGAAAATAATAAAACGAATATTAAAATTAATATAGTAAAGGCCTTTCACAACTTATCTTTCAAGACCACTCCAATATACAATATAAAATAATTTAGGACATTCATGCATTGTATTGTTTTGAAAATTTTAGTGGCTGTTAGCTCGCTAATGGCGTATGGCATCAAAATCATCATATTATATTGTTTTACCAGTTTTGAAGAGCAAAGTCGGCATCTTAGGCCGCAATAACAAGATTAGCGATTATATAATTTTTACATTTGTCACAATATCATTCTTCCCATCCTAAGAAATTTTACTAAGTAGGTTACCTACATTGGATTCAGTTTATAGGTACTTACTTTAGTGAAATCATCGTTGGTTATAACTTGCGGCGCCACACCGTTTAGTACACCTTTAACATTTTCATTTTCGATTGAAAACAGTATCAGTCGAGCGAGGTCGTCTATGTGGATCCATGGTAAGTACTGCGTGCCACTGCCAATGCGGCCGCCGAGCCCGAGGTAAAAAGGAAGAAACATGTTTTGATCATACCACCCATACGGCCTAGGACAGCGCCACAACGAACTATTACCTAAAAAGTAACTTGTAATGTATGGATAATAATGTAATTGGGTCTCTTATAAGCTTACAAGCGCGACCCTACAATGGTTTGAGCGAATTGATTGAATAATATACATATAAGTTTAGAAGCTAGAATTGTCTTAAATCAAAATATGTGAACACTTACAAGCCTAACAGGTTCATCCACTTGAGCAGCCTTCTCCCACTCAACTGTAAGTCGAGAAAAGAAATCGTGGCCTGTGGTGGGACTGCACTCATCATAAATGTTTGACGTTGAAGGTTCATAAGCACCAACGCCAGTGAGGACAACATAAACCTTTGGCTTGTCTTTGCTCTCGTTAATTGCTTTAGCTAATGCTTTAGTTGTGTAAACTCTGGAGTTCTTGACATTTTGTTTAAATCTGTAAATGGTAAAGATCATGTGTTATTTTGTATTTAATTTGGATAATATGCAGCCACAAAAATAAAAACAAATAATATTTTTGTAGAGATGTATAAAAATATTCTCCAACATAGGGAATTTAAAAGGGGCTTATAAAGAGGTAAGTAAAAAAATAACTAGCTAATTCATATAGAATAGGTCATAAATATATTTAAAAGAAAATAAAATGTCTCACCCAGGTGTCCAGGATTTTGTGAAATCCATAAATTGTTGTCCAGCACAGTTGACAACTGCACAAGCTTTGGGTAATCCCGATTGCTCTAAGACTGACCATGAGATATTGTTGGTTGCTGGCTTCCGGCCACATTGAGAACAGCATAGCCTTTGAGGTCAGCAGTTCCCCTAAATGGCTTCCAATAAAGCCTGTTCCACCACCTGAAAAATATTTTATAATTGAGCTATACAATTACAATTTTATAACAAACTATGTAAGTAATGTACCTATGTGTGTTGTTTCATGTATTGGCTTTTACCTTAGTAAAATTTACCATAAAAGTTAATATATTCTGCAATTAAAACCCTACTACTAAGTTCATCATTTTCATATCAGAGTAGGGCTGCCATCTCGAATTTTGCCAAACCCGGATAAACATTAAATAAACCCGACATTTGGCGTACATCGATTAAACAAGTACGATTTTTTAAACAAAGTAGGTAATACCTAATTTGTAATCCATTTACTATTAACATATACTTAAATTTAATGAGGTGCTTTACATGAAGTGTCCGGGTTTTCCCGACACTTCTGAAACTCCGACGTTTGGGACCTCCAAACGAGGACAAATCAGGGGAAACCCGACAGATGGCAGCCCTATACACATTGCTTATTCTTTTTCTTATACTACCAGCAGTACGTATATTGTATATGGTGAAGTTAGAATTTGTTAGAGAATCTGCAATATACAGTAGCAAATATGAAATAAGTATTTAGGTTTCCCGGTGTTTTTAATAAGTTCGTAAAATAAGTATATATGTCTGTTTGTGGAGTGTTGTGTATATGCACCGTTTATAAATAATCTTTATTTCATAAATATGCTCTCAAAACGTACCAATTATGATTTTTCTACCTGCCATTATTGATAATAGACAAATTATATAATCACTGAAGAATTTCTTCTCTCACTACAATATCAGTTGTCATCAACAAGAGTTATAATTATCATAGCATAACAATCATCTCTAAATTTATCAATAAGTAATATTATTCGTCAGATATTGCTGTAGATTTGTTATTCCATATTTTTGAAGGTTATCTTTCTTTCATTTATTTTTAAACAGCAGTTACAGCTGATTATGTCAATTTGACATGATTGAACGTCAGACAGAAACAGAAGATATTGCGCACATAAATATGTGGTTACCTACTATACAATGTGGTTGACTGGTACATGATCGTGCCGTATATATAATTATATTATTGTCATTAAGAGACTATTAGAGATTAGCAAATCAAATTACTGAAATGCCAAGTTATTCATTTTAGTTTTATTCTGGCCGACAGAGTATTATGGAGTGCATTTGTTAAGTCAACAGGCTCAACTTGTCAATGTCATTGTCAGTTTGTAATGTAAATAAATATTTCTTGGCTGGCTGCTGAAAAAGCTGAAAAAGTGTTTTCCATTATTATAAAACAGAGTGCACTGAGAAAATGAATGTGGTGTTAAAAGTCTTAACTGTAACAGGGCAACCACGTAATGATTAGCATGAAAATATCTCCTCTGAAATAGCTATTTTGTTTGATTTCCATCATACCCACAAAAGTTTAGAAGTTTAAAAACCAATTAAAATAAGCTAAATATGATATCCTTATATGTTGAAAATGGCATTGCATATGTGTGGAACTCTGAAGGTAATTAATAAATAATTTCTTTCAATGTTTGTCCAAAATTTTACTTTAGTACTAATACAAGGTGTTTAATTTAGATTGGTTTATCTTACGAGCTAATCATCGCATATGTGGTTCACTCATCGGTTCCATACCATCATTCCCAAGGCAAAATGATTTCCTAGGTATGTATAACAAGGCATTTTTAATATCTGTTTAAACTAGAGGAATCAAACTAATTAAATACTTTTTAATTTTAAGGACTACCTATGGCTTTAACTTCTGAGGAAGCTGCATTATTAGTAGAGAAAGGAGTTTGTGAGTTATTTGAATTACCTAATTTAACAACAAAACCAACTGAAGAAGAAAAGCAGAGAATAAAGGAACTGGAACAAAAGTAAAGAGTTTTTGTAAAATACAGAAATAATTTAAAATATGTAGACGAAAACATGCACTTATATTTTTTATATTGCAGTGTTTTAGCTGAACAAACTGAAGCTTTGAAAAACGGAAAATAGAACAGTTGTCACAGAAGATAGACATTATAATTGCAGGGAAGAGACAAAAATTATTGTCCAAAGGAGTTACTGGTATTTATATAAAGCTATGATTTGTAAATTAATGCTTAATTTGTAGTATTTCTTTAATTGAATATGTTAAATTCACAGATATTCAGTTGGATAAACAGACACTATTGCAAGAGGAAATTAGTAAATTGCCAAAGTTAGCTCCAGCTCATGTTTTAACACACTTGCCAACAGAACATTACATTGCTACAGGTAATTATTTAAAAAAGATACAGAATAGAGATAAAAATACATAATAAATTTTAAATAAATGTTCTAAAATATTTATTACTTTATTGTTACAGAAAAGAAAATAGTTAATATTGATGTGTTACATCCCAGTGTTGTGGAAGGAAAAGGTGCAATAAAATATAAAATCTTCAAGAATTTATGGGAAAACACTATCATATAACTAATGGATCAAAGTTTGGTTGTGATTATCTTCTATATCCAGGTAATTGAAGGTGTAATGATGATGTTTTATTTTGTAGGAATACCTAACTAAACCATTGAACAACTAAGTATTTTACCTTCGACTCATTTATTCAATACAGTTTCAATACAATTTATGATAGGGAAATATTAAAACTAAGTATCAAAATATTCATCCGCATCTCTGTCAGCTGGGTTCGTGCCCAAAAGGCTGGCTGCATTGCCACGCTGGATGGCATATCCTTTGGCAAGTATAGGCCAGCCCTTGTTTGTTTGTATTTAACTATAACTAAGTTTTGTATAGCAACAGAATGAACTTTGGGTGAATTGGAATTGGCAAGTAATTCTGTCAAGATATATCAAAATCAATTCCTTTATATTTAAATTTTATTTGAAATACATATAAGAAGAGATGAATGCTCAATTCTCCTGTGAGAGAGGCCTGTGCCCAGCAGTGGGACGATAAAAAAGGCTTGACACTGTAGGTACCTATATAGAAGCAATAATTTTAATGTTTCAGGAGACCCAGTGAGATTTCATGCAACCTACATGGTGCGCTGTATTTATGACCACACAGCTACTATCAGTCCCGCACAGCTTGTGGCATTTGGAAGATTATCAGTATCAGTAAACAAACTAGCTGTCTTAGCCTTTATAATTGTCATGGAAAGTTAGAATATCAAACCCTCCAATGGCATGATAATGTTATTTGAATATACAGGTTTATGAACCCTTATTATTTTCTTTATTGATCTCCTATGAACCCAAGATAATAGAAGTTGTTCTATAGCATTTTGCTAAGTTAATGGCTATTTCCAGGTTTTATTATTTAAAATCCGGACAAAATACAGACACTGATCGCGGAACAGAACAGGCGTTCGAATACGCGAGAACCCCGCGAAAACCATACACCTCGTTCACGCCTATTGACGGAGATTCTCGGCAAAAGAAAACCTCCCATTGATTCAATAGATGGCGCTGCAGTCCGTCTAGTCTTTTTTTATCGACGTAAAATCATCAATGACCCTCCGCTGTGGGTTAGCAGCGGTGAGGAGTCAGACTCTTACTGACTAAAATCGTCGTGTTCCGTCATAGGCCTTTTATGTACCAGGGCCGCGGTATCTCTTTCGAACAACCCGCAGCCCCGGCCCTGCCCTGCTGCTGACGTCTCTTTGAGGAGCGCGTGGAACAACGCGCGCCGTCGACACGGGCGCCGTCGACACGGGAGTCCGTCTAGTCTGAGGCGAAAAGTTCGCCAGTTGGACCGCTAGTTTTTATAAATAATGCTTTTAAAATTAATTCATCATTAATTAATCAATTGAACTTATGTAACGGAATTAATTTCTTATTTGCACTTAAAACTAGAGACAGAAATCTATACCTTCCTTATGATCATGTCATGCTACAAGAAACGGAACGTGATACCGCCTTAAATGTCAAAAATCGAAAGCAAATAAAGCAATACATACTGAACTTAAAATCTTTGTTTCTGGGAAGTTACAATCAAATAAGAAAAATAATCATGGATGACCCGGAGTTAGACAAGATTAGACAACAGCGATTGGCTCAACTTCAGGCTCAACATGGGGTGAGTGCGAATGAATCATAAATGGAGGTTATGTCCGGGTCAATCTGTTTTATATTTTTGGAATGCACTAGAAATCGGTTTAATTTTCACTGCTAAAATTCTTACGAGGCACGTCTTTTATGAAATATTTATTTTGTATTCATAATATTGAATGTTACTTTCAGGGACAGGTGATCCGAATCATGCTAAACAACAGGAAGAAAGGATGCAGGCAATGGAAGAAGCCAAACACACAATACTTGCACAAGCACTTAGTCAAGACGCCAGAGCCAGACGTAATAAAATATTATTTGTAATAATTTATCTAAACACTAGATTGATATGACAGGACACAATGACAAGATAGGCTTCTTTAATGAATAAAATATTTTGTTACAGTGAACACAATTAAGCTGAGTAGACCAGAAAAGGGTGCCATGGTTGAAAATATGATCTGTAGAATGGCTCAAATGGGTCAAGTTCGCAATAAAATTACAGAACCAGAACTGATACAACTCCTAGAGTCGCTGAACCAACAAATGCCTAAATCTTCAAGCACCGTGAAGTTTGACAGAAGGAGGGGCTCTTGACTCGGATGATGATGATTTCTAGCACTGCTTAATTAAGTTTACTCATGTCATAACACTTATACTGCAAAGTCTTAACAAGATATTAAATGCTTATTTATATGTAATACATCGTTTTTTTCTGAAACTTAAAGGTACTTTTTAACTTTAGTTGGTACTTATTTGTATAATAATAAACTTTCATGATTTTAAATGGATATCAATATAAAAGTAATACATTTATGTTTTGTTATTTTCCTTATTGTTGTATGTACCTAACTGCAGACAGTTAGGTGAATGATAATCTTGTTATATTTTATTATGGATGTATAATTAATGAATTGACAGCTGATCAATGCACTAAGTATATGAGGATTATACGATTATCTACCCAAAGCCACCTTCACACAGAAGTACCATTTTGTCAATTTTGAAAAAAAGAAGATCCAACTGCAAAATAAAATTCTTGAACACTTACTGAAATGCTGTGTTTAGTAACTTCTGCAACTCTCTGATGTTCAGGCCAGTTGCTTCTGAAGTTGTGACTGTTACAAGATATTTTAGTGGCTGAATAAGTGAACACTATTTCGTAATTTTTCTTGTAGTAATAATTTTGTTCGTACGTATGCTTGTTTCTACGATGATCTTGATAATCTTGAAGTAGCTACCATACCACGTGTGGTGAGTTTCGGAGAACCAGTATGCCTAGGTGATACCTATGGGTTATCTCGTGCTGCAGCATTGCTTTCCGACAAACGCTGGCCGTAATCTGGTCTACCTAAACCGATTAAACCGCGTAGTGTAGCCTAATTAATTCTGTATGAATAGACCTTTATTGAAATTAAAAAATATTACACATACCTACCTTTGTATTATAGCAATCGTTATTACTGAGGCACCGGTTGTAAGGATTGTTTGATAGCGTTATCGAAGCTTAGAAAATTAAATACTTATATTAATTAATCGGTAAGAAGTTATAAAAGTCTGAAATATTTATCTAATTTTCACAATGAAAAGTGACCCGGCCGTGTGCAATGTTACGCAGAGAGCTGTTAGTCGTGTTGGCCACATGCTTCGCCTTGGCCGCGGCCAGGGATCTCCTCACGGTGACGATATTAAGGAATTGTTAAAAGTATCGATTCACGATATTCCGATAATGTGTTTGAAGACGCAAACTTAGATGTGGTGAGTTGGGTTTCTATTTTTGCTATTTTTCTTTCCTAAATAAACTAAAGCTGTAAGCATCTATTATGTAGGTGAAGTGGTAGATTCATCTTTCAACTCATTATGATATTTCATATTTCGCGGTTATAATAATTCCAGCCTGGCTTGATCAGAAAATATCGCTACCCTTAGAAGTTCACAATGTGACGACAGAGGATGGCTATATTTTGGAAATGCATCGCATTCCTCACGGCCGAGACGCTAACAATGATCCGAATCAAAGAAGACCAGTTGTGTTTGTGATGCATGGACTGTTATGCTCATCTGCTGATTTCGTTCTTATGGGTCCTGGATCTGGCTTAGGTAAGAATCATACTCAAACATCATATCATAGATATTCCTCAAATTCGATGTACTTATTTACCATAACCATCCTTTTAACATAAATCAACACTAATTTATATTTTTGCCTACGTGAGATTAGAGAAGATTTCGCAATAATTTAAATATTTGCAGGCTATATCCTCGCAGAGGAAGGTTTTGACGTGTGGATGGGTAACGCTCGCGGTAACTACTACTCCCGCAGACACGTCAGGCTGAATCCTGATGCAATCTTGAACACCGCATTCTGGAAGTTCTCTTGGGATGAAATGGGAACCAAAGATTTGCCCGCTATGATTGATTACGTGTTGGAGGCCACAGGAGAACAAAGACTACATTATGTTGGACACTCACAGGGCACTACAGCCTTCTTCGTGTTGGGCTCAATGTTGCCTGATACAATGCCAAAATTATTTCAATGCAAGCATTGGCCCCAGTGGCATATATGGCTCACAACAAAAATCTTCTTCTGAAAATGTTGGCACCCTATTCCAATAATATTGAAGTAAGTTCAAAACAACTGAAGTAAAATATTCATTTCATAAAAGGAAACTTAGGAATAATTTAATCGTTGTTACAATTCCGAGTCAGAGGCCGTCAGGTGGATTTCAGACTTAGGGTTTGTCATATGATAAAACTGGCAGCTCACTCGATAAAAAGATAAGGAAACTCGCATTACGTAGGTATGCCTAATGTTAGTTTTGCATCTTGCAGAGTATTGCTTCTTTGATGGGAATCGGCGAGTTTTGCCTCACAGCATTATCTTCACATGGGCCGGGGAGGCATTGTGCCGCGATGAAGTGGTCTTCCAACCGATATGTAGCAATATTCTCTTTTGATTGGTGGATGGAACGAAAACCAACATAACGCGGCAAGTACCTACATGAAACATTTATATTAATTTTGAGTTAATATCTAAGCATAATGGTAGTTGGTAGGAAAGTCCATTAGGTACCTAACAATCTTATGAACATAGTGATAGACGTCTGATCTAAATCTAACAAATTAGTACTTAGGTGTTAGTAGAACTTAGGCACCTAAAGCAGGACAAAGAAGAATGTGGTATGGAAAGAAGGTCTGGGTGAACTATGGGAAAGAAAGCACGGAGGTTTACGTATCCAAATAGAAAGGAGTTTAACTTGTGAAACACGTTCTGATTACAGACCATGATGCCGGTCATCTTAGGGCACACTCCGGCCGGGTCGTCGGTGAGACAGCTCGCTCACTACGGACAAGGAATATCCGGCAAACAATTTCGTCGCTATGATCATGGGTCTGCACTATCTAATTATAGGGCATACGGGTCAATCAAACCACCACGTTATGACTTGTCTAAAATTACCACTCCAGTGTTTCTTCATTACTCCGACACCGACCCATTGGCTCATGTCGAGGACGTTGAGACATTGTTCAGGGAATTAGGTAGACCAATTGGCAAATTCCGAGTTCCACAGGCTACCTTTAGTCACATTGATTTCATGTATGGTATAAACGCAAAAGAATTGGTCTACAATAGGCCATCAACCTTATCAAAGCTATGGACGCTAATGCTTTCGACGATGAACTACTATGGAACCAAATTGATTTTCGTCAATTAAAGAGTTTAACCTTTTCACCGCCACGCCATATCGGTATTCCTATGCCCTGTACGCAAAGCCCGAAAATCTCTAATTAAATATCTACTAAAAATACATAAAAGTAATGATTTAATAGGTTTATTTTGTATTTTCTGCGATCGAGTATAGCCGTCGTTGGCTTGCATGTCGGCTATAGCCGACATTGGCGTTCAAAAGGTTAATGAATTAAAAGTCTGATAAAGTAACGATTTCTCGCCTTTATTGCCCACGTAAGTTGAGTTTTATTTTCATTTCTTCAGAAATATGCAGTTAAACTGAGTCAGGAATGTCTTCTGGATTCAAAGAATCTTCTTGAACCAACCCGTCGAGAATGGGGCATGTTGTAGGATAAGCACACATTTCACTTGCATGTTTAAAGTAAACAGCAGGTATTCAATTCTTATGTTTAAGACTGATTCCATGAGTCCAGTGGCCAACCATACCGATTACTGAAAAACAGTGGAGAGATAGGCACAGAAATAATTAAGTTATCAAATTGATTACGTTTGGATTGTGATTGCGTGAAAGAAATAGGTACGATACGGATGAAAATAATATAACTTGTAAGATGCCTCCAAAATTCAGATAGAGAAGTCAGATAAGGTAATGGGCAGGAGGGATGCCGATCAGGATTGTTCGAAAGAGTTAGCGGCCCTGGTACAAAAATAAAGGGCTTAAGAGGACGATGATCGAATTGATTAGACTTAGACGAAAGATATGACGAATACTGAATACCTACGTTTTTTTGTCATGGCGGTGGAATTGCGCTTAGGTATAGTGGTCTCGCGTTTGCGAGATTATAAGCGAAGGAGAACCAGATTGGTCGACAGAGATCATTAGCAATAGTGAGAGAGTGTGGTAGGTACTATCTGCAAACAAAAAGTAATTAAACAGACAGCTGATAACATGGATTATGTATAATGAGTTGCAATAAGTGGACATTCAATCAAATATTGATAGGAAGGTAGATAAGTACCTACTTAGTACCTATTCTGCGAGAAATCAGAAAATTAATTGGCCAGCAACAAAAAGCCTGACCTCATGGATTTTTGTTGCTAACCAATATCAATTTCTTTTGATTTGTTTACTGATATTTTGACGAATTACGTTCATTATCTTACCTAATAGATAGAATACGTAAATGTGATATCCTCGGCATTACGGAAATTATTAGGAAGGTACCTATAATGCTGAAGATTATCGTCGGTATCAGCTACATATACATTGAATGCCAGTTGTTATCTTAGATCAATATTATATTCATTCATTAACTGACCGATAAAAAAAGTTCGTGATAATGACAAATGGTTTCTTGATGGATAGTAAGTATACAACACACCTAGAATAACAAATTAAATTGGAAGCAGTAACTGTATTGAAGCCATCGTCACCTATGGAACTTGAAATACGTAGTTGGTGTACCTACCTACGTATTAACAGCAGTTTTATCGTTTTACATCACATTAAACATATTCTTATCGAAGTCCACGAAAATAAAACATAATATTAATTACTTTTACCGAAGTTATAAAAGGCAGAAATATCTAATTGCCACAATGAGAAGTGGCCTGGCTGGATGCAATGTTACGCAGAGAGCTATTCGTAGTGTTGACCACTTGTCTTGCCTTGGCCGCGGCCAGGAGATCTCCTCACTATGAAGACATTGACGAAATTATGAGAACTTTTAATTCACGCTGTTCAGATAGCGTACTTGAAGACGCAAACTTAGATGTGGTGAGTTGTGATTGTGATTGCATGCTATTTATTTCTTTTCTGGCTGAAATATATCATCCTCTGAGCCTTTTCCCAACTATGTTGAGGTCGGCTTCCAGTGTAATCGAATTCAGCTGAGTACCATTGCTTTACAAGGAACGACTGCCTATCTGACCCCTCAACCCAGTTACCCGGGAAACCCAATACCTCTTGATTAGACTGGTGTCAGGCTTAGGTACTGGCTTCAGACTACTCGGATGTTCAATGACAGCCGGGACCTACAGTTTAACGTGCCATCCGAAACACAGTCATTGGTGATTAAGATATACTTATAAAGTACATACAAACTTAGAAAAGTTGTTCTGGCTGAAATAAAACGTATAATAATAAGGGTTCCTAGTTTACTACGAAAGGAAAAAGGAGGTTTCAAGTTTCATAGGAGGGAATGGGGTAGCATATACTACCTGTAATTATCTATCATATACCTCTAGGCATTTCACAAATATCAATTATTCTAGCCCGGCCTTATTAGAAAATATCGTTATCCAGTGGAAGTTCACAGTGTGACGACAGAGGATGGTTATATATTGGAAATGCATCGTATTCCTTACGGAAGAGACGCTAACAATGATCCGAATCAAAGAAGAACAGTTGTGTTTGTAATGCATGGACTGCTGTCTTCGTCTGCTGATTTCGTTATTATGGGTCCTGGATATGGTTTGGGTAAGTAGGTTAGAATAGACTTATGTTTATCGGGGACAACATATAAAGGGCTATAATTCAAAAGGTCCAGTAGGAGGTCACATCGCTTAAAATAATTTCATCTACAAATATGCATATTATTATTCAATGTATTCTGAAATCAAGCAAAGGGTTAGTATTAAGTTACCTAAGTATCGATTTAATTTATCATAAAACTTGGTACGGACACGAATAATTAATTACTCATTTTTGCGAGGAAACGTGATAATAACATAAACTTTTAGTCATCACGAAGTCAAATAAAACTCATAATAAAACATTACAATTTTAAACGTATTTTAACTGTTTTAGTACCTTATACCTACTTATTCATTCCGTCGAATGTTTTCAAACCATTCATGAAAACATTCTACACGAAAAGAAAATAAGGCATATGTCTTAAGATTCAATATTTTGCATTTTACAAAACATTTTTTATTTGTTCCGATTTTTTTCAATAATTCACAATTTCGCAGCTTATATCCTCGCCGAGGAAGGTTTTGACGTGTGGATGGGTAACGGTCGCGGTAACTACTACTCGCAGACACGTCACACTGAGCCCTGATGCACATAAGAGCAACGTATTCTGGAAGTTCTCTTGGGATGAAATAGGAAACAAGGACTTGCCCGCTATGATTGACTACGTATTAGATGAGACTGGAGAGCAAAGACTACATTATGTTGGACACTCACAGGGCACCACGGCCTTCTTCGTGTTGGGATCAATGTTGCCTGCTTATAATGCCAAAATTATTTCAATGCATTGGCTCCTGTAGCATACATGGCTCATAACAGAAATCCTCTTTTAAGATGTTGGCACCCTATTCTAATAAAATTGAAGTAAGTTCTTTATTATAGGTACGCAGGTGTAAGTAATGTTTCAAAGTACTTGCATGTAATGATTTATTTTGCAGCGTATTGCCTCTTGGCTCGGACTGGGTGAGTTTTGCCTCACAGGGTTATCTACACATGGGCTGGAGAGGCATTATGCCGTGATGAAGTGGTCTTCCAACCGTTGTGCAGCAATATCCTATTTTTAATAGGTGGATGGAACGAAAATGAACAAAATACGGCAAGTACTTCAATTCAAAAATAATGTATTGTGCAATGCATAAAACTAACCTAAACTTAATTTATGAAATTCATATATACTCATGATTGCAGACCATGCTGCCCGCTATTTTCGGCCACGTTCCGGCTGGCGCGTCTGTGAGGCAACTCGCTCACTACGGCCAAGGAATCTCAGGAAAGAGTTCCGTCGTTACAAATATGCGTCTCCACTGGAAAATTTTATAGTATATAGGACATTCAAACCACCACGTTATGAGTTATCTGAAATTACAGCTCCAGTGTTCCTTCATTACTCCGACGCCGATCCGTTGGCTCATGTTAAAGACGTTGATATATTGTTCAGGGAATTAGGAAAACCAGTTGGTAAGTTCTGGGTTCCTGAGTCTGGCTTCAGTCATATAGATTTCGTATACGGTATAAACGCTAAAGAGTTGGTTTACAATAGAGTCATACGTTTTATTAAAGCTATGGATGCTAATGAATTTGACGTTGATGGTGACTATAGAAACACCGATTACGGATTCAAAACTAAATTATACTTGTTGGTCAGATACAAGTTGTATTATTTTTAGGTCTTACCGTACACTGTGAACCAATAATACACCTTTTAGCCCCAGCTCGACGATGCCAACCGGTATAGACAATAATGACAAATCTCACCACATCGTACCTACATGAATTAATTACTTACACGTTGTAGATAAGAAACTTAATCAGAAATTACAGTGAGTAAGACCCTTTGGGAATCTTTAGAAAAACCTAAATTACTTTAAATAGAACCAATGTCTAATGTGACTAGGTTAGATTCAAATTTTGTTCTTTATATATTTTTTACTATATTTTTATACACACACATTTTATGAACTCTTTTAAAAGTACCAATAAAATGGATTTGTTAGACACGTCAATCAGCAGCTAGATACTCAATTAATTCAAGAAACGAGAAAGAGTGTCTGTGGAGTTTATTGCCGGCTCTTCTCCATGAGACCAACTTTTTGGAACCGTGCAATTAATTTGACGTTTCATAAGAGCCTGCAAAGGCCTATTTGAAATACAAACAATTGATTTTCATTTTGATTTTGAAACGAGTCTTCTATTTCACGCACGTGCCGTTTAGGTAAAATTCTCATAAATCTCTGTTTGTTTGTAATTGATTGATTTGATGATTAATATTGATGATATGAACGTACCTAATTAAATCTACATATATTTGCATAAACATGTACGTGATTCGCTGATTATATCAAAGACATTACCAGAGCTCATTTATCTGAGATACCTAATACAAGAAACAGCCAAGTGCGAGTAGGACTTGGGAACTAAGGCTCCGTACCATTATCAATCTATAAAACTAGCAGAAATCACATACTTATGTTGTATGGGAGTCAATGTTTCTAGCCAGAGGCGCATGCTAATGATCTTGATAGATTGTCAGGAACAGTGTGGATTCCGGTTTCCTATCAGAACATTAGGTCATGTTTACTTTGTTTGCTTTCATTGCAAAGGAATTACTTACAACAGTTTTCTTCCATGAGTAATCTATAGTCGGAATAATAAGAATAATCGAGAAAACATTTTCATTAGGTACTGTTTCACAGATTTTCCAACATCTTTGTCGAAATCGTTATGTTATCGCAATTACTGCCCAAATACGGTATTTAAATATTACAAGAACCTATATAATTTTACACCTACACATATACAACATACTCTCACTTAACTACCAATCTTAACCCACGGGGTTTCGAGGCCATCCACTTATTTGTCACAAAGAACAGTCGAAAGTAAACATAGTTTCTTCTAAAGTATAAGTCTTACAGATATGCCGGCGGCTGAGGTTCAAGTTATAACAAACAGCCGCAACTTGTATGACATCATAAACTTTTATTACAGTCGATTTGAAGTTCTCGGCTTGTTTATGTAGGCGCGCAACTTTGCCGTCCTGTTAGTGTTGTTCAACGAGATCTAAACAAAATTATTTTGCTGATAACTCTGCCTCTGTATCTGTGATTGTCTGGCTTTTTATGTAGGCGATGGAATAAAGTCTGTTTTTTATGTAGACGATGGAACACGATGGAAGTTTTGTTTGATGAATCGAAATAGTTGTATTGTTAATGCTATCGAATGTTGTCTTAGTAAGTTTTAAACAATAGTCTACTTACTTCTGATCGTCTGTGTTATTGTTCAGTAGAGGTTATAATAGATAAAATACAAGAAAATCGTATGTCTTCGAGAGGTTCATTCAATTTTATCTGATAAACAATAAATTAGTATCATAAGTACCTGCCAGTAAAAACTCAAATTGATAGAATTCATATAATTTATTTTAATTTATAATATTCATTCAATCTTTCATTATACCATTTATTTGTTACTATCTATGTCTAATTTATTTCGGCACAAACTTGCGGTTTACATAAAAGCTTAGTGGGCATCGAGCGACAGGGTCTACGGCGTAGCAGCACGTAGTCACGTAGCGTAACGCTTTGAGATATTGCATAGACTGAGTGAGTGCACCGTGGGAACTATTTTTTTTAATACTATATGTATAGTGAATAAAACAACTGACTACTTTGCCTAAAATTTTTTCATATAAAAATATAATTTTAAAGTTTTAAAGTTTCTAGTAAAATGGGATTATCAATACTTCGCTGTCCGTCAATTCGTTCACCAGGTTATATCTCATGAAACATGATAGTTAAAATTTTCAATTTTTATTTTGAAGCTGATATTCCAACAAATACTTAAAATTAGAATAATATAATTTTCAGGGGCTCTTCACAACGAACGTGATTTCTCGCGTTATTGATTTTGGTATGTATCACTGTGAGCGCGAGTCCGACTCACACTTGGCTGTTATTAATTTTGGTGTTTATGCCTACACCTGGTCTGGATAAAGAGACTTAAAATCTATGTTTATATGATAATAGCTTCATTATTTATGATATACAAGTAATTAAAAGCAGATTCTGCCTAAAGTTTTGCAAATCATAGATCTTAACTTTGATTGTTGATTTTATCAGAGCTAAATACTTTATCTCGGTTCATATAAGACGGATATTTGGCCATTTCGAATGAGTAGTTATCTGCTGCAAGAGAACAATGTTACACGGGGGTTGTTCGTGGTGTTGGCCACATGTGTTGCCCTGGCGGCAAGCAGGGAGTCTCCTCATGCTGACACCGTCAGACAGTTGTTCCAAAGCATTGATATGCGACATTCGGACAACGTGTTTGAAGACGGACTCTTAGATGTGGTGAGTTATTGTGTTCTACACTACAACACCTGTGTTTATACTTAATCTTAGATTTTAATTACAACATTAATTTCTGTTCATTTATTGTCTGTTCATCTTTCTAGCCCGGCCTTATTAAAAATATCGTTATCCAGTAGAAGTTCACACCGTGACGACAAAGGATGGCTATATATTGGAAATGCATCGTATTCCTCACGGCCGAGACGCTAACAACGACCCGAATAAAAAAGGCCAGTTGTATTCTTGATGCATGGAATGGTTTCTTCATCTGCTGATTTAGTTATAATGGGCCCTGGTTCTGCTTTAGGTAAGTGCCTTTTGTTTGGCAAGTCATACAACTTTGAACTTTAATTATGGTATTTGCAGATTACACACAAATTGTATGTAATGTTGTCTTAAAATTATGTTCGCAGGCTATATCCTCGCAGAGGAAGGTTTTGACGTGTGGATGGGTAACGCTCGCGGTAATTACTACTCACGCAAACACGTCAGTCTAAACCCTGATGTAGGCAACAAATTCTGGAAGTTCTCTTGGGATGAAATAGGCAACATTGACCTCCCAACTATGATCGACTACGCATTAGAGGTGTCTGGACAAGAGCGACTCCACTATATAGGACATTCACAAGGCACCACATCGTTCTTCGTGCTAGGATCTTTGCAGCCAGCTTACAATGACAAAATCATTTCCATGCACGCCATGGCTCCATCGGCTTATTTCGAGCATATTGAAAACCCTTTTTAAGATTAGTGTCGCGCTACGTTAATCATATTGAGGTAAGTAGAATATGTCCATTATTATTAAATATCATTTACCTATACCCACTACTTATATATTTATTAACATTTTTAGAGGCTTATATATTTGCTTGGTACTGGCGAGTTTTGCCCAACAGTGAAGCTTTGACATGGGCTGGACAGAACCTGTGCCATGATGAAGCGGTATTCCAACCGATGTGCAGCAACATCGTGTTCTTAATTGGAGGATGGAACGAAGATCAACACAATGCTGTGAGTTTAGAATTTTCGTCATGATTTATAATTTTACTAGTTTTCCGAGGGAATTTATTCCTCTATCCGAATAAACAGATAGCCTATATGATATTTTAATATTATATATAAGCTATTACTGCTAAGATTCATCAAAATCCATTAAGTAATTTTGCGAAAAGGAACAAACATCCATGCATGCATATACACTTTTCGTTTATAATATTATTGGAATGTAAAGGCCAGAGTAAGGAAATAAACTCATTATATGATTGCAGACTATGATACCCGCCATACTCGGTCACAGTCCGGCTGGTGCGGCAGCAAGGCAGTTCGTTCACTACGGCCAAGGCATCGCAAGCGGAGAGTTCCGTCGGTACGACCATGGAAATGTACTGTCAAATATAAGAGCTTATGGGACTTCCCGACCACCGAATTATGAGTTATCTAAAATAACTGCTCCAGTGTTCCTTCATTATTCCGAAAGCGATCCATTGGCTCATGTTGAAGATGTCGATAGGTTGTTCAGGGAACTAGGTAATCCGATGGGCAAACTCCTCGTGCCGATGAGCAAATTCACTCACCTCGATTTTATATACGCCATTGATGGAAGGGAATTACTCTATGACAGAATTATTGATATAATGAAAACCATGGATGCCAGTAATTTTAATAATGTTTAACGACTTGAAAAATCGATGTAATATCAAAATTATCTGAATTTGTAATAGGTATGTTTTGGTTAATGTACAAATAAATGCTCAAATAAAATATATATTTTCTTTTAGTTAATTTTAGTTATGAATAACCATTGAAACATTTAGGTAGGCAATGGCTGGATCCACGGATAGGTAAAAACTTTTAGGTCGTGTTGAAAGTATCTAGTAGTTTGTTATTCCTCAAAAGTAGTTTCTGACTTACTCCGATGCCAGTAGATTTAAAAGAGTTTGAAAACACTTTGTACATACTACACAAAAAATATAGCAATAGTTTAATTCAAAACGCCTGAAAAATAATTATTAATAAGACTACTATTACTCTTAATAAGCAAAACTTAAACAAGTGTTAATAGCTTGTTAGCTTCAAAACCAAGCGCCTACTCTTGTAATCATAGTTTCTTATGGCATTGCGTATTATGGCTTCAATACCGAAGTACCCAAAGGGCTTGCGTGTACTATCACGAGGAAGTACTCCGTGTAAGAACTGAACCGAAACTGATTTGTTCTGGACCATGGACTGATTAGTTCTGGTTCAATGATGTTAGGAAGCGGAACTGCAGACATCTTCATTGATGAGGAGTTTAGGTACATTTTCTTATAACAGTAGGTAATTGTGATGGCATCACGATCGTTCACAATCGTTGAGCAATGTTTTGATTTCTCATATCTTCACTCAACGCAGTGCTGCCGAGCAGCTTCCTCGGAAGTAAAATGAAGTTATTTTACAATAACTTCAGCCAAGGTAATCCCTGGCCCGTATTCGACTAAACTGTTTCCTTACTATTCTCACAATATGGTATTCTGATGCTGAGCTGTTACACCTTTCATCAAAATTTATTCACAAGTTTTTGCGTGAGAGAATATTTAACGTAGGTACCTACAACCATATCAGTAGGAGAGTTGTCCATCTGTAGAGGTGGTATCATAATAGTTTGTAGGTATATAATACTGGTCGCATAACAATTTATATACCTTTTAAATAATAAGATTAGGTTTTCAACACAAAGATGTCCGTTCCGATGAGTTTAAAGATATTGAAGTTTTTATTTGAATATATTGAAGATCCCAGTTCCTGTATTGTGCTATTCACTACGTTCCTACATACATCAATACAGCTTACCCCGTTAATAATATTATTAGTTTTGTTTTCTTATCCATGATGTACATGTAGGGATACTTTGTGACATTTGAGTTTAATATTTTCTGCGCATCTTTTTGCTTTGCCCAAATAAAAGACCTCAGGCAAGGATTCATCCACAGCTGTCTACCTATTTCTTTCAGCATTAAGAATGATAACACTTTGTTGTTTGGATGACCGTTGTGTAATACAAAGTTTTGATTGTGATTATTAAAAGAACACAGGTATAAAACTTATAAGCATGGCAACTGTTATTTAAAATGCTATAAATAAATATAGGTACCTATTTGAGAATGTTCCTGCCAACAAAAATAATTTGTGATAAGTATACAGTAGCCATACATTTACACAATCAAATTATCAAAATGTGTTGACAATGGTTTAAATATGATATCACAGATAAAGAACCTTTTGCGCCCTGAAAATTATGAGGACATGAAATCGTATATCGACATGGGAAGTCGCTAGGCGTAATAACAGTAGCAAATTATTATCGTCAACATGTGTTCATGTGGTGGTTATCACAATTGATTTAATTGGTTTGATAATAATACCAATAAGCTATCATAGTCGGTATTTAATCTTATATAATAAAAGCGTGCTGTAGTATTCAGTATAAGACCTATCTGTATACCTGGAATATTCTAGTTTTGTTTTGATTTTTTGGATAACTTTACTAACATAAATTTAAGAGGCTGGCTATATTAGTTGTCTTTCCACGGGGTTATGGTTTCATGAATTCCACAGATCTGAATCTATGATAAGATAAGGTATTAATTAATTGACGTAATTAGGTACTCCGCAGTGGGTATTGAAATACGCACGTAAGGTTATACACATACACGAGTAGGTATCTTGTGATAATTTGTTTATTATTGTAACCATTTTGTCAGATTTTAGCTGTGATTGCTAAAATTATCAAAGCTTAATTCTTTATCTTCATTCTACAGAAGTTATAAATGCCACGACTAGGATTTTAAGCAATGAGACGGTGTTTGTTTGATGTGAAATATGTTACACGGAGGGTTGTATGTGGTGTTTGCCACATGTGTCGCCCTGGCAGCGGCCAGGGGTCACTTGAAGGTGACCGAATCCTGGAGACTTTGAACAGCATCGACTCGCGTTACTCTACTGATGTATTTGAAGATGCACGCTTGGATGTTGTAAGTTGAAAATCTGTAATTTGTTGATTGGTCATTGATTAGAATTGTGCGTAATTTTCTTTGTTCCGTATTATTTCAGCCGGATCTTATCAGAAAGTATCGTTATCCCGTGGAAGTTCACAATGTGACGACACAGGACGGCTACATTCTGCAAATGCATCGTATTCCTCACGGACGTGACGCTCACAATGTTCCCAACCGAAAGAAGCCAGTTGTGTTCATCATGCATGGACTGCTGTCTTCATCAGCTGATTTTGTTATTATGGGCCCTGGCTCCGCTTTGGGTAAGAATCTCTTTGTTCTATTTAATCCACGGCCACAGTTCATTGTTAAAATATTTATAAATTGCTGGTTATTTCACTCATTACGTGAAATGTTTTTGCAGCATACATTCTTGCGGAAGAAGGTTTTGACGTATGGATGGGTAACGCTCGCGGTAACTACTACTCTCGCAGACACACCAGTTTGAACCCTGACGCTCTCCTGAGCACCAGATACTGGCGGTTCTCTTGGGATGAAATAGGAAACATAGACCTCCCGACTATGATCGATTATGCGCTAGACGTCTCTGGAGAAGAAAGGTTGCACTATGTTGGTCACTCGCAAGGAACTACAGCCTTCTTCGTGATGGGATCCATGCAACCTGCTTACAACCAAAAGTTATTTCTATGCACGCTCTGGCCCCAGTAGCTTACATGGCGAACAACAGGAACCTTCTTTTGAGGGTTTTGGCTTCATATTCGAATAACATTGAAGTAAGTGAATTATGATTATGAATAACTATTCTAACTATATAGGGTGATTCTGCTACTAACCTGTACTTTTGTCTTTTAGAGCATTGCTTCATTGATCGGTATCGGCGAGTTCATGCCCAACAGTGTTGTCTTCACGTGGGCTGGTCAGGCGTTGTGCCGCGATGAAGTGATTTTCCAACCAATTTGCAGTAACATCTTGTTCTTGATTGGTGGATGGAATGAAGATCAGCATAACTCGGTAAGTCCAGTACCAGCGAAGAAGGTTATGATAGACATGAAAACCTAGCCCTACTTTCTCGGGTAGTTATTTACAACCCTGACTAAGCAAGTTTTGCCCTTTCTCTGGAGATGAAGATGTCTGTTTGTCTTTTGTTACAATTGGATTATATAAAGTTTATTGCAGAAATCTTTAGATATGACAAGTACATGTAGTTTTAAACCCTTAAATGTTTTATATTTTGTGATTGCAGACCATGATGCCCGCTATATTCGGCCACACCCCTGCTGGTGCGTCCGTGAGGCAGTTAGCTCACTACGGTCAAGGAATCTCCGACAGAGGTTTCCGTCGCTACGACCAGGGATCTCGTCTATCGAACTACAGAACATACGGATCATTCAGGCCTCCGAGCTACGACTTATCTAAAGTTACCACCCCAGTGTTCCTTCATTACTCTGACAGTGATCCATTGGCTCATGTTAACGATGTGGACAGGTTGTTCAGGGAATTAGGTAGACCCATCGGCAAATTCCGAATTCCCTGAGGTCCTTCAGTCATCTTGATTTCATATACGCTATTAATGCCAAAGAATTATTGTACGACAGAGTTATCAATCTTATTAAGGCTATGGACGCCAACGCATTCGACGAGGCTTGATCAACAATTAAAATATTATATTATAAATACTGTTTGCGCAAGACAGCGAGCAGGCAACCGTATTGTTGTTTATTTTACCTTTTTCCAAAACACACGCAACCTTCTGCTCCTTTGAAACTCAAATAAGGACCCAAAATGACGCACTGAATAAACGAAAGACTACCTATTCACGAAATAATCAGAACTTTTAAATATGGCAATTGGCTTAGCTTGTGACTGACTGTTGTTTAGTCCGGAGCTATCCTAAGCCGCATCGTCACTTCACTGCCAGGACAAACGGTAGCCATATGTCATGTTAAAAAGTTATTAATAAAGATATCTTTATTTACCTGTATCAATATAAATTTCTCCTTACTACAGCAATGTTTTTGAAAGAATTTCGCTTATAAAATAAATGTTAAGTGCTAATGCATTTAGCTCAGTATGATACACCTACCTGTGTCGAAGATGGCTGTTAAGTTAAATACACGGAATTTAAATACCTTGTTTCTAATATTTCCTGATTTAGGAGGATAATCATGCTACGTTAAATAATTTAGTAATATCTAGCAAAATACTGATAACAATATTTCTACTACCAATTCATCATATCGATAAGACATCATGCTATTATCATAATATCATGATATTACTCAATACGGATTCATTATTTCAATAAATAATTTATTATTATTAACTCATCATGATCTGTGAGATGAGCGTGTGAATGCTTTTTAAATCTGAAAACAAATGTAAATGGCGACAAGCCGTTTTTGTTGATAATTAAATAAATAAATCATTATCTAAAAGAAAATATTTTGAATTTTTATATTTTTGAAAGAGCGGTCTAGCCGCGACACGTCTTTACCTTGCTGATAACTTACCATTTCTTGTGCTTTGAATGCCGTAATGACTGATGCAAGATTGTTTTATGCCCAGTGTCAATGACCTCCACTGAAGAATAGTAATTTAGGAAGATTCCTATTTCACTTCTGAAATGGCTACAAGAACTTGCTTGTGTATGGATATTCCATTTTTTTCTATCTAGTGTACTGTAAGATGATTGGTTTAAGGAAAACCTGTTGATGACAAATCTATTGTCCTACAATGCTGGGTAAATAACGCAATTACAATATGCGCGTTAGTGTCGCCGATTAATTGACCTTAGAATACCTATACCTAGTTACAATGTTATAGGGTTAAATAACAAGTTCAATATAAAAATGAAAGAAAATCACAATAAAATAATTTACCAAGGCAATTATTACAATACGTACTTAAGTACCTTCTTATCATTTCAGAGCCTATTTTAGTCTGTATTCTCTTCCCAAAATATTGTTTGAACGCAAATACAATATTCAGAACCAAGAATAAACTTGTTTGAAGTCCCCTTGTGGCTTGATAAGTACCCTAACTATGTACCTACTCGTTACGCTACGATAAGATTGGACCTCAATGACGTGCGGCTGAAAGTCTATCAGTCTATCAACTGATAGATCTCAGCTTCAGATACTTAATTATTCATAATACGTATTGTAAATGGGAAAATACATTTATCTGTAGGTACCTACATCTCGTGTACATCTTTTAGATTTCCATGATTAAAACGTTGACAATTTTCAAAGATACCTATTAAAGTGGTTGATGGTAAACGACCGTTTTCAATATTTTATCTATCTGAGTCTTGTATACTAGAGATAGGAATTCGGAATTCCTTGTTTGAGGCTCATGTCAAAATTCTATCTCTAGTAAGCAAATTAACCGGTATATTGTACCCTGGTATAGGCGTATTTATAGGAACATGAGACACATTAATTTGTATGCGAGTGCAACCGTGCAGAAGCTAGTATCGTGTACTAGAATTATTTATTAAAACATGTCTCTATCTCTGTGGTATGATTCTGTTGTGAAAAATGCAAGATTTTAGCATTGATTGCTTTCGTTATCGAAGCTTAATTTTGATATCAATTTTACAGAAGTTATAAAAGGCGTATTTTTTGATTATTTACGATATGTAGTTTATTCTGTATGTGGACTGTATCTATATGATGTTACGCGGAGGGTTGTTAGTGGTGTTAACCACGTGTGTGGCCCTGGTCTCATCCAGGAGATCTCCTCATGCAGATGAAATTGACGACTTGATCAAAGCACTGGTGCGCGCTATTCCGATAATATTTTGGAAGATGCGCGTTTAGATGTGGTGAGTTCTTGTGTTCTGTGCTATTGTGCGATATTAGGTACATCGTACACTTAGTGTTTTGAGACCGCCAACTCACTAAAGGTCTAGTAATCAAGCAAGCAATGCTTTTCTTAAGATAGTGGTCGAGCCTCGTTTTACATAGGCCTTACTTTCTTTGGAAGAAGAACAAGTTAATTGTTTATTATTGCAGTATTGTGTACCTACATACAGTATGTCTTGTTTGAGTGGTAGCCTTTGCAAAAATTTGAGTGAAACTGATTTATATTTGAAAATAAATATAATTGTGTCTCATATTTTCCAGCCTGACCTTATCAGAAAATACCGTTACCCAGTAGAAGTTCACAGTGTGACTACAGAAGATGGCTACATATTGGAGATGCACCGTATCCTTATGGTCGTGACGCTAACAATGTTCCCAATCAGAAGAAGCCAGTTGTGCTCATCATGCATGGAATGTTAACTTCATCCGCTGACTACGTTCTGATGGGCCCTGGCTCTGCTCTTGGTAAGGAACCAGTTTAAGTTACTACAGGACATAACACATAATTACTCTATATTGCCCAAATCAACGAAATGACATTCCACAAACGTTGTTAATTTCAATCTAATAACAAAAGTGAGCTTGGACTTGGATATAATTGAACTTACAAATATTATGATTTTCGCTGCATAAATTCTTGCCGAAGAGCGTGCCTTGCTTTATAATGTTGTCTTAAATTATTTTACAGGATACCTCCTCGCAGAGGAAGGTTTTGACGTGTGGCTGGGTAACGCTCGCGGTAACTACTACTCGCAAACACGTCAGATTGAACCCTGATGCTCTCCTTAGCACCGCTTTCTGGCGGTTCTCTTGGGATGAAATAGGGAACAAGGACTTGCCTGCCATGATCGACTACGCATTGGAGGTCACAGGTCAGGAGAAACTGCACTACATAGGCCACTCTCAGGGAACTACATCCTTCTTCGTGTTTGGTTCTATGAGACCCAACTATAACGATAAGATCATTTCAATGCACGCGTTGGCGCCTGTTGCTTATATGGCTAACAACCGTAATCCAGTTTTAGATTTTTGGCACCTCACTCTAATAGGATCGAAGTAAGTTTATTGAAGTATTCCTGAATCTATTACTATGAAGAATCATTTATTGTTTTGTATCTAACCAACCACTCCTATTTTTTCAGAGCATCGCTTCCTTGATCGGTATTGGCGAGTTCATGCCCAGTAACTCCTTCACTAAATGGATTGGAGAGACTTACTGCAGTGATGAAGCTGTAACGCAACGTATTTGCAGCACTTTCTTACTTCTGGTTGGTGGATGGAACGTACCACAGCATAATGCAGTAAGTTCATATATAACAGAATAATTATTTTGTTTCTAGCTTCAGTTGTTTATTCTATTTTTAGAACTAATTAATATTACTCAGTCATACGGTATTTGACGTAGCAAAATATCTAAGTTACGTATTCATTTCAGACTATAATGCCGCTGATCATGGGTCACGCGCCAGCTGGCATATCAGTAAGGCAGCTCGCGCACTACGGTCAGAGCATCGATGCCGGCCATTTCCGACGATACGACATGGGCTCCCGAATCTCCAACTACAGAGCTTACGGATCCTTCACCCCACCTAAATACGACCTCTCCAAAATCACCGCTCCAGTGTTCCTACATTACTCCGAAAAGGACCCATTTGCACCTGTCAAGGATGTTGATAGACTGTACAGTGAACTGGGCAGGCCAATAAAGTATAGAGTACCAATGAGGAGGTTCAGTCACGTTGATTTTGTTTATGGTATTAACGCTAAGGAGTATGTCTATGACTCAGTAATCAGGATCATGAAAGATATAGAAGCTAATTTAGTGGAGAATGAAGTATAACCAGAAAATTATATTTGATTTACATATGATGCTGCGAAATAAATGTTGATTTATCAAAATACTGTTTTAATTATTTATGAATTACCTTTAGAGTACCGCACACTGCAGAATTTTTAGTCCGCTTCATAAATATGAAAATGAATGGTAGAAAGGCTTTGTCAGAAAAACTACTTTTTCTTTCAAAAAGTTTTTGTCCTGATAAAAATGTAAGAAAGACATTATATTTTTGTGCGTTAAATACTAATAACGATCAATCATTTAGGCTTTTAAAAGGTTGAATAATTACAGGTGTTAAAGATAGGCATAAATATCAATAAGGAAAGAAGTGCAAAAATGGTACCTACCACTTGTTACAGAATCTAAACCAGCGCTCGGGTAAACCCTGACTAACACTATAGGAGCGAAAGAAACTGTCTGTCTGTAATGCATAGAAAAATAATTGTTGCAACAGATTTAGCTATTTGCGTAGAATTTTGTATGAAGATAAATTGAAACTGAATGACGAACATGTTTTATTCTTTACTTCAGTTGACAAAGTGATCTTCCCTCGAAAGCTATAGGAAAACCAGCGAAAAATCTGTTGTAAAGATTTACCGTAGGTACCCTTAAGAAGTACCAGGCATTAGTCATCAAAACCACGGAAATCGTATTGCGTAGTAAACAAGAACTTTGTTTACATACAAATTACATTACTTTAAATTATTAGTTAAAATATTTTGATAAAATCATTACGACTTATGGTTATCAAAACCATAAAATACTAGTTTAAGTAAGCGTTATATTATCTAATGCGACATAAGTTAAGGAAAATGAAACTTCCCACATTATGTGGGAAATACCCGTTCAAATTAGTACCCGTGTCTGCAATGGACCCGATTTACATGTTTTGTAAAACAAGTAGCTTCACTTGTTTTCGCTCGTTAAATAAACTCAGTGTAGGTTATTTACTAAAACAGGAATTAACTGCGTACAAACATGTCAATAAAATAAATTGGCATATTTATTAGCGCCTAGTCATAATTCACTGTAACTATTTACCATTTGTATAAACGACACCATTTAGCAAGTCGTGGCGGCGTAGTGCTTAAAACACCTGTCTCTTAAGTACAAGTTGGCTTGTTTTACTTTCTAAGAGTATCTTGATTTTGACAACAAAGCCTGAGTAAAGATGAGGAGAATATCTTGAGGAAACCTGGAGTGATCGTGTTGATTTACGCTCGATCCAATCTATGCATAAGAAGAGACATGCACAGCGGGACAGTAAAACAAATTCTGATGATGATGATGACTAATTAGCGACACGGTTCAGTGGTCAATTTGCAAATGCTCTGTTCTTAGAATATGCAAATGCGCTATTCCTAGAATATGCGAATGGCTGTCACAATGCTCAAAAATACAACAAATAGGAACATTTTTCTTGTTAATATTTTGCTCATGTATAAGTGTAACAGTCTTGGCACTTACCCTACAGGAAAACAATGGTTTTAAATATAATGATATACTTAGTACGTACTTAGGGAGTCATAGGTACTTACAGGTGTAGGGTAGGTAGGCAGATTATGTAAGAACAATAGGTGTGATACAAATTATATCAATGCACAGCTAATGACTTAAACGAATTAATTAATATCGATTTAAAATGCGTGCTAGTCATTAAAATGCAATTGGTTTATAATGGGGTTTCTTTAATCTAATATTGTCGGTAATTGATTCATTAATCGCTCGAGATATAGGCATATTAAGTAAGTATTATTAATAATAAATCAACTTTAGTGCTAATTGAACTTGTTTTATACCCGTAGAATATAGTAGTTTTTTTTATATAGAGATCACATTTAAGACTTACCTATTTAATTCGTAAAGATTATTTTTTATTTCGATAATGTTTTTCTTCAAAATTATATGTTTATGATACTAGGAATTTTGGAAAAAAGCGTTTTAGGTATGCGTGCAAAATAAGGAAAATATTTAACAAAACTCAAAAAGAAGAAACCACGACACATTTGCATGATAAATGTTTTCAAATACATCCTTACTACAGGATGTTCGAAGATGAGGATCGTTATTTATAAGGTATCTACTGTCAACAGGTCATTGATAATTGATAGGCCCAATATATTTTTTTCTACGTAACTAGAAAGATAGAAAGGAACACACCCATTTATGGATAATGGAGATCATTACATAGTCTCTAAATGAATTGATAAATACTAATTGTTAAATTAGATCATCATCTGCCTAGCCTTTATCGGGTAGGTACGTTGAAGTAGGCTTCCAGACTTATCGGCGAAGCAACTGAGTACCTACAGAGTACCAGTATATAGAGCGATCTAACCTCCACAATCCAGTAACCTGGCAGCCCCATAGCCCTTGGTAAGATTGATTGTTAGACATTCTGGCTTCTGACTAACCGTAAACTGCCAAAGATGTTCAAATTACAGCTGGAAGCCACCAGTTTATCGTGCCTTCCAAACATGGAAGAAGTCCTAATGACAAAATGGTCCCATCCGCGGCCATTGCTAAATGAAATAGTTTATTTGCACGAAATATTTATTTTTCAATTTTGTAAACTTACAAAACCCTAATCTAAAACGGTGGATATTAGTTTTAATTCAAACTACGTTTTACCACGCAAGTTAATACCTTTAGAAACTCCTTTTGACGTATTAGAGATCTTATGTGGGGAGCCCTTTTAACGCGTTGCGGAAAAACTATCTGCATGCATACATGAGGAACTAAAAGTTGAAACAATACTCAATACCTTATTACTTCGGTAACTTCGGAAAATTCAGTTTTTATCAATAATTTCATAAGGTTCGTACCGGTGTCTAATAAATTGTATTATTTTCACGAAGATGGTATGTACCCTTGATTCTGTTTCAAGTAACAGCCTATAAAGCACTTTGATGTTTTATAAATTGTCGCTTCTTTATTCTGTGATTTCTAAAATGCAAATGGATCATAATAAAAAATAACAAGTCAAATACTCGCAAGTTTGATTGTCTTTTCTTTGTTTACAAAAATATTTTCAACGTTATATGATATGTAGATTGACATTTTATGCAATTTTGTGCAATTAATAATATAATTACTTAGTTTGTTTAGTACTCACAAACTAAAATACCCTTTGAAAACCCTTTAGAAATGTATGAGAAGATTTTAAACAAGGAAAAAAAATCATCCACTTAGTCATGGTCAAGATCAACTGCGCAAACCGCTTTTAATAATCGAGGCCCAGTTTTCCTTATTTTTACTTACTTACACTCCCGCCGGCAAATATAAATACGGGGTGCGTGGAGGCATCATTAACAGTTGAAGCTTGACTCTCTAAGCTGAAGCATCAGTTAGTATTCTATACTACAACAAAGTAAAGACGTAACAATGGTGAAGAGCTACCGTTCCGTATTTCTGCTGGTCTGCGTGACGTTCCTGGTGATCGTGTCGTCGCCGAAGAACACCGCCGTGGCTGACAAGCTGATTGGTAGCTGCGTCTGGGGCGCTGTCAACTACACCTCCGACTGCAACGGCGAGTGCAAGAGACGTGGCTACAAGGGAGGCCATTGTGGAAGCTTCGCCAATGTCAACTGTTGGTGTGAAACATAACATGGTAACGAATACGAGATCACACGCAACTATTACCTACCAATTAACATCTTTGGCAGATTAGTTACAGGTGAAATAATATTTTTTATATGAACTACCAAAGTAATTGGATTTTTAACGATTTTGGCAGTGTTTGATGTAAAACGAAAAGTACCCTTATTGTAAATTGTACGATGTGTCTTCAATAAACTTGTCCTTTAAAATTTCAGTTGTTGTATTTTTATTTCTTTACGATAGCGATTAGGTAGGCTGATTTAAAATATTATTTAATTAGGTTCTCTTTAAATTGTTGGGTTTTAGCAAAATTGTTGATGATTGAAATCCTTAGCTTTTGTTTATGAGTTTTATTATAGAAAGCTCATTAGTAGGTAACTGATATAGTTATTATTTATAATGATAGTCTTGGGCAATCATTATCCTCAGGATCAAAGAATCACAAGGGTGAGGTTTCTCTCAAAGGGCTCAATCTACATAATATAGTATTTGTTCCATTTTCCTTCAAGAGGTTGTAGATATTATATAAGAATCATAAATTAAATTCCATAAGTACTTAAGTACGGAGGAAAACTTGTGATGAATACAAAGATGTACCTCTCAAGTCAGAGGTCAATACACCCAGCATGTAGGTAGTAGTAGGTACGCAGTATTTATGCAAAAGTGTGAGTCACTCTATGGGCAAGTCTTTACTCTTTAGTAGGTGTTATCAATGTCATTGAGTTATGTCATTTAAAAATCGTAGTGGTATTATAAACGAACTTTTTCTTAAATTATTTGTTGTGTTTGTTTCGTAATGTTTATATAAAAAATGATAACAAATACAAAAGACTTAGAATATTTAGTATGTGGTGTACCACATAAGAAGGATGTGATACTTGCAGATGTGAACATCCCATATAAATTTTCAATAGATAGAAAGAAGAATTCCTTGTTTTTCTGTATAAACGCAGATGAGTTTTCGGACCAAAGTTTTCAGTCGGTGGTGTTGAACCTTGACACTGGGCTGGCCTCCATTATTCCTGGAATTCGTAATGGATTTGCGAGTGCTGTGGATCAGGCGACCGGTGACGTCTACCTAGGAGGGAGCGACGGTATATACAAATACAATTATTGTAGCAACGACATCGAAAAGCCGGCGCTAGTTCACCGAACTGACATCTTCGACATGTATTTCGATGACAAGCTGTACTTTGTAGATACAGGCAAACAGAATCTGTATGCTTTCAAAGACAACAACAAGTGTTTGGTCACAGAGGTAAAAGAAAATCTAATTCAGCACTTTGTAATAGATGTCAACAGTGATTTATATTTTGTTAATCCCAGCGGGTTGTTTGTGTTGGAGAAGGGCAGTAAATCACCTGTGTTCGTTTATGGTAATGACATAAGTATTCGAGGGGCCACCACTGATGCAAACGGAACACCATTTTTGTAGCACATAATGGAATTTATTCTATTGATAAAGAGAGTAAACAGTTGGTGTTGGTAGTGACGGTGAATAACGGCTACGGGTTAGCTTTCGATAGAAGTAATAACATCGTCTATAGCGAAGAGCGTTCCGTGAACATCCTGACTCCTTATTAAATGTGGACGCGATTTACAATGAAATATGTAAGATCAACAAATTGAAGAATTTGTTAAACTGTGGCATGTCGAAGATATTGTATTTTAGAATTGAGTTGATACGTGAATGTGAATATTTTGTATTACATGTTTACAGCACCTTTATTAATAAAACCGACCTTATGGTTAAACTAATAAAATGTTGCGGTATTTTCTATCAAAACGTTAGCTAATGAGAGAATGGAATTGAATTATAATATATTCTGAAGGTTTGAATCATTTCAAAGGGCATTACTTACGCGCATACTGTAAGTGGTAAAATGAAATGTAATTTATATTCGTGGAGAGTCCAGCTGCGAGCCCGAGGGGACGGCTACGCTCCGCCAGAAAATGTGGAATGACACAAATGGAAATAAATGAATCTTGGTTTCGGTAATTTCGATATTAACAGTCCTTTTACCCTGTCTGGTAGCTACATGGCGCCTAATGATGTTCTTGTATTAAATTACTTTTCAGAAATAAACGAATTTTCTAAATATAGGTAACAAAGTCAAAAATAAACACCACGTTTTGGTATCAGAGTTACCATATTTTGATTAAGTACAATCATATTTTTATTAATCAAAATTAAATGTCGCATATCTTTTATCAAAATGTAAAGAGTAAAAGTAATTATAATGATAGGAAGTATCTAGAATGGCCATCTACAGACTGATCATGTACTTGTATGTACGAGGACGAAAATAACATTAATTAGCGTAATTTTGTTGATATGGTGATATCATAATTATTGCGTAAATAATGACGAGCATCATTAAAGTATAATATTATCATTATCAAGCTATCCCATACAGGTTGTCAGAACGCATTACACTCGAATTGCAGTTAGTACCTAGACTGAGAACTGAAAATTCAGGAAAATGCTAATATTTTATGAAAATTTCGACTTTTATAATCATTTACGATATGATAAGCAGTGAAATAAAGAAAGCAAATAATTATTTTCCTTCGAACTTCAGGCAGTTCGGACAAAGACCTATATTCCCAGACATATAGCCACCCTAGTAGTGGCGGGAAGACTCACACCACGGTCCTTGAAACTTAGTTGCGTAACTTAACTAGTTTATCTACAGTTAATTAATACGTAGGTGTTATTATTTTAATCAAAGTATTGACCATGATTCATCGTCAATGACATGTCATGTAATTGATGTAAACAGATTAGATATTTGAACTACATGCTAAATTACTGGCAATGTAATTAATTCGCGATAGATAACTGTTGCAAACAATATTGAGTGCGTATGTGTTGTTTAAGTTCAGAGGCGACCAGCGACGACTCATCACGCGACTCACTCGTTAACGTCTCGCGTTGATAGATTGATCCGACTCCGTGATTGATGGATAGTTCACTTTATTTAAATTAAAATGCTTTCTTAAAATCCAATTTTAGCTTCGGATATTCAAATGAAATTCGAAGAACTGGGTGAAAATATGTTAATTGAAGGGAGTAGGTTCCTATTGGAGTATTATGATTAAATTCTTTATAGAGTCGGTACAGATTTCAGTCGAGTCGATCAGAACTATTTATATAGGAAGGATAATGAAGGCACGGCAAAGAATTTCCAAAATATTTACGTAACGTAATTTTAAGCTTTTATCCTGGCTGAACCTACTTATATTCGTACGTATCTTTATCGGGGATGTTAAGGTACTTTATGTAGGTCGTTTTATAAAAATTGCTCCTCAAAGACTACTCAAAAGCATCTAAAGGTAAGTAATGTGTAATCCCAATATAATGTAAGTATTTTGGAGTGGCACATGTGTCCCAAGACGGTTTAGGTAAGGGTCGGTAGCCCGGGCAGAGGCAATATGCTCGGGTCGCACTATCGGGACTTTGTTGTCGTTCACTTGTTTCTTCGCATTGACAATACCAGATAATGTAGATGATACAAGCAAACGTCTTAGTTTAGAAGCATTACATGGCGCATATGGATTTCCTCCTAGGTTCGTATTTCTCTCGTTTAAAAGTATTAGAAGAGATCTGGCTGTGGTTACTTGACCACAATATTGTCAGTACCACGATAGGTACCGCAAAGGAAAAACCAGTCGAGGATTCTCAGAAACTAAGATTTCTAAATCGAGGAAAAGGTTATAGCTTTGTTTGTAACGCGTCCTCCTTTGAGTTAAACTGCCTAATCGTGTGGGTGTAGGATTGTTGTAGGCTTTGTTTGGGGTTTACTTGTATTGGAATATTTTTGCTGATATATTTATTCCAGTATTTATTAGACATTTGATACCTAAATGCCCAAAATACTATCTTAATTACGTACAAATGCCACGAAAAGAAGCGCTACTGGTAATTCGAAAGTTATAAGTGTAAGCAGTTTTTCTCGTGTCTTTGCAATTCCTACAATAACAACTACTTAATTTTATATGTGAGACTGAGTTGTTGTAGTACACACTACGTACATACATGTCTTTCACTGTTAGCGGGGATGTCATAAACTAGGAACATAAATCCCCTCGGAAAAGTATCGCGACAAAAGCTACAGAATTTCATAAAGCTTTTATTCAATGGAATTGTAGGGCGTTTGCTGAAAGAATCCCACGCCGGTTCGCTACTGAGATTGAATACACGGGGCCACTGAGCTCACAGAACAAGTATTACTTATTTACAAAAGCAAATTACATTAATACCACACTGAAGCCTCTTAATACCCAGCTATTTTCACTACGTTTAGTTAAGCTCACGACAAATAAACTCTTTGAAAGATTTTCTTTTCAAATTAATTTACCCGTTAGTGGTTTCGTTTGCAAGTCGGTAAGTACATCTACTAACTTGGAAATGAATATTCATATGACAAGTTTTTATGAGTATTTAATTTAATCACCAAACGAATTAAATAAAACCGGAATACTTTTAAAAATCGTCGTAAATAAGTGGTGCGTCGCAGAACCGTTGACCTGTGACTATTCCGCGGTCGTTTCCTGTACCTAATCGTGCGTAGAACAACAAGCGGCTCTCATCTCAGAGACTTGACGATATCGATAAAATCACGTCAGCAATTTAAATAAAATGTCGTAGAAGACATGTTTTCAATTATGTGTTCAAAACAGAACTTTATTTATTGCATAGTCCCAACCTTCCCACCATTCATAGGGTTTAAAAATATAGAAAGCTAGTACTTAGTGGTTTAAGTACGTATTTCCGCAGCATAAAAGTCTACGTCCGTTTTACCTCAGGGAACCTTAAAAGCTTAGGTAATTGCAAACTGATTTGGAATGTAACAATCCTTTAGCGGCAGTAGTAGATTTCTGTGGAAAGTTAGTCGATATCAGGCTTATTATAATTCAGAGGGCGCCGCGGTCAGCCACGAGGCGAAGCGAGGATAAGGTTTTAGTTCCATTCCCATTTTCGAGATTCCCGGGCGACTACACATTCCCGTTACTTTTGTTGTTCCGTTACTAGAAAAACCGTACCAGGAATTTCTGAGTACATTCACTAAGATTGTAAATATTTATCAAAAAAATGTTGCAGTTTATTGAAAGAATATATTTGGATATCGGCGTAAAACAAGTGCCCGTAGTACAGGCAGTCGAAAATGATTCTTGTAACAAAAACATAAACAATACCTACCTATTCCAGAAGTCAAGTAAACAAGCAACTTTTAACCCTAGGCGTAATGTTTTACTCGATCTAAATTTTGTGCTCGTGTCCCGGGATTGGAAAGCCCCCGGGAATGCTTGCGGCGGCCCGCGGCGTCCTTCCCCGAACATAATAGCTGGCACGTGCCGGCTGACGCGATCATGTGCATACTGTGAAATATTTCCTCTGCATGACCTGATATGTTTACTTACCACACCCTTTCTGTCAAGCCTTTGTCTTTTTTCTTACTACGTCATAAGCTATGTAGATGGGTTACTGATATTTTGTTATATTATCTCAATATTTTGATATCGATAAAGATCTCGCGATACTTAATAATAATAATCATTTATTTGTGCTATAGTAGGTATCAATTTAATTTGTAAGTTACCGAAGATCGAAGGTCGATGATGGAGAGGCCGGTCCAAACCAGATGGCGGAATGTGGCGGAAAAAGAAAGAAGAAGACCGACAGATAGAGTGAAGTGGAGAAGAAAAATTAGGAAAGTTGACCCCACCACCATGTGGATAAGTATCAGGAAAAAAGAGAGAGTTACCGTACCGAGTTACCGAGCTAATTATGTGGTTTAGTTTCCACTACTTATTATCATCAAAGTGCGTAAAATTAAATCTCAAATGGTGTTTCAAAATATTTTAATATGTAATGAAATAGACACAAATTGCAAATTTGAAATTAGTGAATTTTAAAAACACGATAATATCTGCTCGTTGTAGAATGAGTACCGTTATGAAACTTTATGTGTGTGTACATAATATAAACTTTCATCTATCTGTTTTACAGTAACTTTCTTCAAATGAAAAACTACCTAGGTGTAGAATAATGTGTGCCATTCAATATCGTGTAAAATAGGATTCAAACCATATCGAGGACTAAAAGATGATTTTCAGAAGAACAGTTTATTATTTTTGTTGCTTTCTAGTTGCGAGTTATCAAACTATTTTTATGATAAATAACTATAAATCATAGCTATGACGCAGTCCTATTAGCTGATATCTAAAACAATCATATTATTTGTGTTCGTCAGTAGATATCTAAGTTTATAAGAACTAGATAAATTCGAAACTAAGTTTTCGTCCCCTTGTTGAGACAATTGTAATTCTTCGAAGCCTTAAGTGAAGTGAAGGAATAAACATTATGGAAATACCCGTTCAACAACAATAAACAATGTATCTGTACTTATCTCATTAACATTTTACATAAACAAATAAGACAGCTGACATGTCAGCAGACAGACATGAAGAATTACTTTTGCATTAATTATTTAGCAAGGCTGCAATGTAGATACAGATTTTTATTCACACCGACATCCGACTATTGATTGATCGAAACCCATTATTTTTCGTTAGCGTTTTTCGCTGATTTACCTTTACCCAATGCAGTGGAAACAGCGAAAACAGCCTGTAAATTATTTAGTCGGAATGTTTTGAAAACATTTCATTTAAACCTTCGCTCATTAGCGTCAATATAAACATTTAACGAGATATTTGATCTGCAGTAAACATTTCTGTTGTTTTGTTTTGCATTGATCAGTTAAGTAACAATTAACATCCTCCTATTTACCTGCGCAACTTGGGGTATCTAGATCATATCCATGTTTTAGTAGGTACCTACGATAAGTGTATTCGATTCTCATTATAAACAAACTTGGTACTAGTTTATGATATATGTACAAGACCTAGTCTAAGAAAACTCGAAAAATTGCCGCCTAGAAACTAAAGAATTTGTAAAGAATAAGAATAAGTACATAATTTTGATTTCTATTTAGATACAAATCTTTTAATAAGTATTTAGACGAATGTAACCATATCAAATGATAAGATAAATATCAAAGATTTATAAGTATAATGAATATCAAAGGTCAGAAAATTAATTATGTGTACATCAATTTACAATTTATTTATCAATGTAATAAGAATGTCGCATTAGTCACTGAGACTAATTATTACGTGTACTTATTGTAACAATGAGATAGTCCTGCTTCAATGGTATTCTGTTAATTATAAAACAGACCGTTAAAGTTACCATTACCTGAAAAACAATGTGTGAATATTTAATGCTGTCCTTTTCAGGCATCGTCAAATTCAAAATACCCTTAAATTATTAGGTAGTCTCTTTCAGCATTGATATAGAGCGATAAACCAAAACCTTCCCCATAAATAATTCTACAATAATATTAATTATTTATTAAATTGTACAATTATGTATTATTATTCCACGATTATATTATTTTCCCAACCAAAAACTGTGTGGTTCCTTGTCCCTCCTCTTACCGTGTTCTCGACAACTCACCACTTACTCGGTGTAACTGAATTATAAACCTTGAACATGGACTCTAATTACATTCGGAATGCATAATGTAGTGTAGTATGACATACTACATTGTACGGCACATCCCGTCAGCCAAGATCTAATTATTTAGTTAGTTGGAGACACGAGTTAACACCGTGACCGCAAACAAGCCCACTTCATAACGATCACGGAACCACGACCTAACTAATAATCTAATTTATTATCTTGTTACCTCCTCACCTTTGCTCTGCCGGATGATAGAATGTCTCTACAATAGAAATCTATTTGTGAACTTCCTGAGAATATTAGCTTTCTATGAAATAAATGATAAATACAGGTTATTCTGTAAGTTTCCCGTTATTCGTGCCGCCTACGTGGTTGCGTGTCTGAAATACAGTTGAGTCCATATCGCTGTGAGAATACCTAACGGTCAGCGAACCACAAGTTTCTGGGAAAAGGGATAAGTAAGACATACGCTGATGTCAACAGCTTCTCAAAGATATAGCGCTTTCTCTATTGTGTGTTACGATAGTTATTAATACTCAACATTATTATACATTATGTATAGACTTCTTTAGTTTGCAATATATATTGACCTGTAGCTTCATCAAAAGGTTCTGGAACCCATTGAATAAGAAAACTAGAGCAATAAACTTCCGGGTGCAATATCATTCTCATTTAAACTAGTCATTTACCGTCGACTTGAAAAGGATTCTTCAATTTATCGCGAGTCTGTGAACGCAGATAGATCGTTTGCGAGTCGTGCCTTTTGTGATAGGTTTCATAAAGTTTGTTAACGAGGGAACTACACTCGACCGCTTCGTTACGAGGAGTTATTGATTGAAGTGTCATATAACTATAGGGCCATTAAAAGCTCGTGACTATAATCCCATTTACGGGTCGAAGTTGCTTCATTAGTCAATTATCCAAAATATCTCGTATCCTGTTCGCTCTTCATCTATCACCTTCTATATTTACTTTATAGTCTTCTTTGTAGACAATTATGTTGTTTCAGTTTTTAATTCTTTTGTTCTTATAAGTTAATCCCGACAACTTTAAAGGGTAAATAGGTACGCATTTTGCAAAAACGAGTTTTAACATCAACCTTAAACCATGAGTGCCAATTAAAAGAAGGTTGACATTTTGAGTTTTTATCGACTACAAATAAAAATAGGAGTGGTTTGTATTTTTTGAAATAAAACGTAAAAATATTTATTTTAAGAGTTTATTAAAGCCAGGAACACAAGTGTCAATAGTACATACAACTTCAAGTCACGCTTTTGAATGAATCAGTCACAGAATGCAGTGGTTTTAGATTTCACAGAGTTCTATAAATTACACAAATAGATATGTGGTACGGGTACATCAATATCAATACTAACGGTTTCTTATATTTCTATAGATTGGCGTAACGTCGATAACATACATCAAACGATAAAGTCGAAGGGTAAATCAGGGAAGCAGTAGTTTTATAGCGAGCTGTAATACGTTCATCGCAATTTTTATTTCATTTAAATATGCATTGTTGCTTTATATTAGAAAGGTACGCATAATATTTTTAGTTTTCTACTTATTGGGTCGGTGAGCAGTAGAATTTTATAAAAGTTTTGTATAATAATGATTTTTATAAAAAAGTCGATCGCTGGCACATGACTCTTCTCATGAGCAATACTTTCCAAAATATATAGATTTTGAATGTATAATATGTTGTCTTTGTAGCCTATTTTAAATAATTGACTTTTGGAATGGTCTTGTTCAGCCAAAGGATCATAAATTTTGATTTAATTATGCTTATAAGATATATAATAATATGAAGGTTTCACCAACGTATCAAAACAGCATGGCATATAAGCGGTAGTGCATCGATTACTTAGATTGGCATCTCGACGCGGGCCCGCTGCGCAGGTATAAACTTTAAAATACATATATCTTAGGTAGACGTTAAAAGCTCAGCGATATGGTTAGGGTAGCTCTGGATATGACTTCGAGGTTGCTATTAGGTGCGGAGTAGGTATCCATCAATCACAATTTATACTACAGTGTGTTCGTAAGTACACAGGAGCGCAGAAAGTTTACAACATCATCATATACGAATGGTTTTCTTATATATTATTTGATTATTTAACTGTCACACATTAATTTAAAATTAAGATTTTGAATTATATCTACTATGGCTAACCGGATTCCCAAGTTGCTTCTTTAGTATTCCATTTCAGTTTCTTCAATCTATAAGAAAGTCTGTACGAGTATATCGCACCGCCGAGTGGTTGCTACTACTCTATAACTTGGTTCTCTTCTCGTACGTTCATGAAACATAATAAATCTGGCGCGTCCTTCCGTTACATACGATTTCTCGTGTTCGTTAGATACAAATCCACCTCAATATCTTTAACATTCGATTTACACTAATTGTTACATGTATAAAGTAGGTATATAATATTCATTTGCTAATTTAAAACATCAATACATCATCTATTACAATAATATACTTGTATACACAGTGTACATACGCCACGTATAGTTATAAAATATATCTCATACAATTAAATCTAACGATGAAAATCAGTCGTCGAAGACAATGCATTCCATATATATTACAGTATAATATAATTTAAATTATATATTCTTTATTAAGTAGTAGATGTGACAGTTGGTAATAAAAAGCTCGTTTTATAAATATATGCATAAAGTTTTATAAAATTTTTGTACACAATATTTTTTATAAATAATAAAATTTTCCCCAATGATCGAGCTGTGAAATACGCACCATACCTAATGGTTAATATTTAATTATATAAATAATTTTGAAATCATTCGGATGTCACTTCGGGATATAATCATTTCAAATATAACGTTATATAAAACTCATGTAACTTCTTAACTAATGTTTGAATTGAATGAAAGTTTGAATACTCTTTGTGAGTCCGACATCAATAGATCATCGTAAGATCCCAATCTGGAGAGAAAGCCACAAAACATTTAAATAACAACTTTGAGGGTTGAACATAAATAATAACGTATCGCAAATATTTACCAAGCACGGATTTAAATAGGTACAACACATAAATCTGAGGGTCAAAAGCTAATCGAGCAATATGGTATTGTAATGTAAATTGCATTTAAGTTTATTTATATACATATACCGTCGACAAAGTTACGGTGTACGATATCTAACACCATGATAATTATGTTTAGTGGGGAAAGTGCTCAACAGTAATAAGTCCATGTAGAAGATGAAGGCAGGTGTAGAACAGCAGCACGTATATGAAATTGTAAACAACGAGCCTTAAAGTACTTGGTCGGGAACTTCTAATAGAGACTAACGACTAGGGACATAAGCTCCGAGGGTGCGTACTAACTCTATACACATATAAAATGCATTGAAATTTACACATACACAATACCTTTTTACATTCATATTCTCTCGTGAGTAGAAGAATTACACAGTCTTTGTAGTATTTCATACGTTAATACTGATGACGCTTTTTACATCTTAACAATAATAAATACGTATGTAATCAATAACTAAAAAGTTTAAAAAATATTGAATTCATTTTTGTATTCTTTTTAAGTATATATTGTCAACATTTTAATGGACGTTGTGCGTAAATAGAAATAACGAAATACATGTAGTAAGAAACAGATGCTTGAAACTTGTCAGACAACTTACTGTTCAGCGAATCTTAACTTTTGTTTCTTGACGAAGTCAATGGCCAGTTTATCCGTAGTACGTGACTCCAAAATTTGTATGATGGGATGATCTGAAAACGAACTTCTCATAAATAAATTATTTCGGTAAAAATGTATTTAATGGCTCATTATATTTTTGTCTTTTGAATTGAATAAACATTTCAATGGGAGTTCAAAGCAATCAAAGAGATTGTATGTATAGCACGTTCTTGTTTAATTTTGTACAACTTATCATCAAAGACAGACTTGATAAAGGGCCGTTTAAAGGCTCGGTAAAACCGTAGCAGTTAATGAGAACGCTAATACAAAATTGACTTTGCAATCAATACACAGTTTTAAGAAAATGTTTAATGTTTCACAAATTAAACTTTACTAGGCTTCGTTTGTGAACTGAAAGGAACCGTTCGAACGGTACATGCAAAATTGACAATTTGTAAACAAAATACATCATAGAGACGTGCCTATGTCCTGTCTGTGTTGTAATTATTAATAAAAGTCCTTGATTGAATGTTTTTTTAGTTGGGATACCGCAGTTTCCCTTTCTGCTAATATTCTTTTTAAGGTGCTTATAAAAGAGAAGCCAATATAAAGGGAGGGACCAAAGTTCAAAGACGCTTGAGCTGTGAGATTGTTTGAAAAAGTGAAAATGGAATATTGAAGAAAAGAGGTGAGTTTTATATGTAATGTAAATATTATTTGAAAAAAAAATGATATGTACCGACAATAAAATAAGACCTAGGTAATTTTCATATCATCCTATTATAAAACGTGGTTTAAAAAAGCACCGGGTTTACCTCTAGAGCTTAAACTTTGTTTTAAAGCATGGTTTATACCTAGTGCTAAAGCCGGCATTTTCTTATTTCCACATTTTAAAAAAAGGTGGATTTAGTGTTGTTTTCCATGCACTGAAACTTTCAAAAAACTTGTATAATAAGAGACTGACTGCGGTCATGGAGCTGCATGAGCGGCAACTCGATGGGGCGCAGCGGGTCGGGCGGCGCGTGGCTGTTGACGCCGGGCACGCGCGCCAGCGACACGAACGCCTCGCCCGCGAAGTCGTCCGCCGTCAGCACGTCGCGGTCCCACACGGATAGTGCCAGCGCCGCGCCCGGGAAGCGGCAAGCATCCAGTGATACGGCGAACTCGAAGCACTCGTCCCATATAGGGTTCAGGGTTTTCTAAAGTCGTGTAATTACGATACATGACAACCTTGGATAGCAAGATAGCGAGCGGAGGTAGCATAAAGAAAATTCTCCTAAGTATACGGGTGTGTTCGGTTGAGGACCGCTACTAATTCCCTCTTTATACTCTTTTAGAACCCGCCCATTTTTTGTTCGTAACTGATCGTTTTGCCTATGCCTACCGCACTTGTTTGACCTATCACTATATACTTGCCTTCATCTCCGCTCATCTTTCCTTCTTCCGTGATCACAACAGTTGGGATCACTGAGTAAGATAAACGGCAATGACTAATGTCTGACCGTCAAGAATCCTCTTTAAAGGACGATGACAAGTACTAATAGAATTAAGAACCCTGCAGTTCGAGTCAGGTACACTTCAACTAAGTACTCCCAAAATCGAATCGTGAAGTTTCAGATTGAAAAATATGGAGCATATTTTCTTTGTCGTTTCGCTCGAATCGAATTTTTCGAGCACGAAATTCGACGTTGAACTATGAAGTGTTGTCAAGGAGCTTCATAGTTATAACAAGAGGCATATCTTTCAGAACTAACTTATGAAATATAAACTTCCAAAATGGAAATGTGTCATCACTGAAATTAGTTTAGTATCTAAATACAATGGTTGTCTGTTAGCTGAAAATTCTTGATTAGCTTTTGGGACACAATGAATAGACAACAAAAAATTTTTTGATGGCAAGTCTTACAATAACAATGATGTGTTGTAGATATTAATATACCTTCTGCACATTGGTTGTTTGTTCATGCGCCTTGGGGAACAGTCGCTTGGGCACCAGTTCAAGCACCACGAAGGGATCGCTCAAGCCGTTGGGGTCGAGCGGGATCACGTCGCGAGCAGACAGCACCTCCACGCACAGCGAGTCGTGGTTGAAGTACACTCTACGACCAATCAATCAATCTGAGATATTTCTACAAGTTCAAAAATAAATATACATAATGCTGATTCATCTATCATATCATGATAATTATTATCAATAACAAAATATAGGTTCATCCCAATCCCATTTCAATCAAATTCAATATCTTCAATATCTGAAGAGTAATTTGAAGACGGTAGGAAGTCTTAAGAAAGTTGAAACTAAATACGAATAAAAAACTAGTCGACTGCAAATTGGTTCAAAAGTCGAGGACTTTATCTCCGTGAGATCTAGTTCAAATGATTTATAAAAGAGATAAACATGCACGTCTAGCAGGGAATGCGGCAATTTATTTTCTACTCAGATTTATTTTTAAAATGAAATTGCAAATTGCGGACTTGGCTTTATACTTGGGGCGAAGGAATTTGATCTATTAAATATTTTTTTGTTTATTTGTTCCAAATTGTGGCGAAGAAAATCATAGAACATCTAAGGGCCTCTTACCTTACTATACCGTCTTATATTGCTCGTAAAAATGTCATCTTATTTATCTGTTTGTATGGGAAAACGACTCAACAGTTATGTAATTTTGCAAGAAGATGGGAACTGATACGAACGCTTTTAATTCGGGCGCTTTAAATACCTTCAGGTCAACAGATAACGTGATCCATAAATGCTTACTTTAATAAACATTTGAAACAATAACTTAAATATTATTTGCAAAACACGAGAACAATGTTTGTCCTATCGAACAGACTTACATAAAGCCTTTGTGAAAACGAAAAAAAACTTGTTATGTAACAAACCCAAAAGTAATAAAGGAAAACTTGAAGCACTTCTTGTTGCTATGGCTCAGTGGCTCGTCAAACTTGTTTATTCTGCGAAAATGTACTCGATCCAAATAATTCACATGACAGCCAAACACAGACAAAGGCAGCCGAGCAATTTCGACATGTAATGTTTATCGCAGATACCAAGTTTTATAGGTAAAATACTCCAACAAGTAAGATGACATATATTTAAAATATTATAGAAGTCATAACAATGAAAAACTGGGACTGCATTCATAGCTATATAAATAGTGAAGTACTTACCGTACAAGAATGGAGCCGTATCGTGAGGGCAGCGGAGTGCGGGCTTGTTCAGCGAGCCTGTCCGCTAGCCACAGCTCCAATAGTTTCTCGGTGGGCGCCTGGTGATATTCCATCCTTTGTTCCACACGGAACCACTCAGCATTGTGCACCTCCGACATCGGGAGACCTAAATAGATATCGATTAACCATTGTTTACCAACTAAGCCTCTTACGACCTCCGCCGGAGAGTTCCTAACTCCTCGTTCTAACTTTGTGATAATTTCCACTAGATGAAGTTTGAATTTAGTAGGTACGGCGATATTTTGTTGAAAAGTTTTGTTACAAAACGAAAGTAATAAATTATCTGGTGTCTGTATACATCATTTACCTTTTCCTTCAGCGTGGAAAAATTCGGCTAACAAGTCGAGTGCCTCTCTGAGTCTATGATGATATACGCGCGGTCGCTCGGCTCCGCCCGCGTCGGCTTGCGCGGACACTTCTTTGAGCACGCCGCTCCAGCAGCCAGCCAACGCGCGTATAAACGCACGAGGCAGCAGCCACGTGTTCAACGAAGACAGGTGTTGATCCAGAAACTCCAGTAGAGGAGTTATTGCCTAGGGTGAGTGAAGAAATTGAAACAGTCTGCTTGGTCGCCTCACAACTTTTACGGTTGGTACGTGCACGGGTGATCTATATCGTAATAGGTCCATTATGTTTTAGAAGTAGGTAAGTACGTTAAATATTCTAGGGCCTGGCTGTCGTTGGTATTACTCTAACATTTCTGGAAATCATTAGGGTTGACCAGTCAGGAGTCAGAAAGTGTTACAACCATTCATCCTCCAAGGAGTACATAGTAACTCTATGTAAAACGCTGTTAGACTTGAAGCTGCCAGATTTGGGAAAGCAGATGGCATGTTGATGTTGAGTCCCATAACTTTATGCATAAGATGGTACAAGTTACCTGTGTAGTGGGTAGCGTCCGGGGACCACGCTAGATGGAACACGGCCTTCCGTAGCGGTGGTCGTGCGCGCGGCGAGAGGCGCGGCGGCGCGGGCAGCTCGCGCCTCCAGAGTTCCGATGGCACCTCGCACCAGCTGACGTGCGTTGTCGTCATTCACGCTATAATAACTTTTGATCATTGTTCTCGAAACATACGCATGTTTTATGCACCATCAACTTAATTTAAGGTTTAGGTAATACATATACTGGAGATTTTATGTTCTACTTAGTTCCTGAAATCAGTCTAAGGAATACTTCAACTGAAAAGAACTGTACTATATTTGTAGATGTAAAATTTTACAAAAAGGTCATTAACCCAATTGTGCATGAATTTACACTGCTAAACGCAAATTGAATCCGCGTAATTGAAATTGGAAGTGTTCATTAGCACGTATCATCAATTATGTCATGCATCTGAAAACTGTAATCGAGATGTCAGTGCACTAATTGAAATGCAAACGTCCAAGTATAAACACGCGTGTTAACACAAAACAGTGTACATTTCAACTGATAAATTGTCAGGTGGCTATTGATTTACATTGATCGTAATGTACCAACTTTTGATTGAGTTTGAAACTGAGATAGTTTTCAAGTCGTTTTAGTTTTAATTAAGATTTATAGGCAACTGGCGCGGTAAGTATTTATGTTACAACTTGTAAGTACTTGCTGAGGTACTACGTCGTAAAATGCGAAAAGATTTTCTTCAACAGTTCATTCGGGACAAGTTCGGCCATTATCATGAGATGGCTATATCCCAGGGCGATTTGTTCTTAAGAACCACTAAAACTTCGGAATGGCCATGTGGCGCGTGTAACTGAATGCTTTGCGTGCAAACAAATGTTCAGAAGCTAATACGAAGCAATTCAGTTACAAAACAGCATTGGAAAACAATTTATAGTTTAGCTCTAGATATATTATACATCCGCTCCCTAAGATGCTTGTTTGTTCATCCGTAATATAAAATATACATAATGTTAGTTTAACATCTCAACATCTAAGGGTGAAATAACATGTACGACAGATTACACTGTTATTATTTTCAGCTTGGCTGAAGGCGATGTGCAGCTAAGCGTTTTATGTTCTATCAATCGCTGCATGACAATTTCTGTAACTTACACAAGTAACGCCAAGTTTATGCTGAGATGAGCTTTAAGCCGGTGCTCTTAAGCGTTATATTTGTTTGTGCGGAATTTATGAAGTTTGCGCTTCACAGCGCGTCGTGTCGTGAGTGTAGAACGCGCAATATTCACGGTCCAGAGATTAGCTCGCACTTACATGTGTTCGTCGTCGTACTCCGCTAGAGAGCGTCGCACATATTCCAAGTTGTTCACGATCGTGCATATTTCTTCAGTAGTTTTGTTTTGACCTGTCATAAAGTTTTATTGTACAAATAAGTTTTTCCTTCCATTATGTAATTGGTTAAATAAAATAAGAGAAGCAAATCAAATAATGTTTCTCTTCATACTCCTGCATATTTTAGCTATTTGCACCACCTGCTTCGTTATTGTTTGAGAACTTAAGAGCTTTATTCATTGAAACAGACTGCGTTAAAACCGATTTTCGATTCAGGTTATGAAAGGCGCGTAACAACAGAACCTACCGTAGTTCTCGTAGTATCCCTGGTCTGCCAGTGCGCCGTGGACGAGGTCGGCATAGTGCAGTGCTGTGGCACAGGCAGCTTCTAGCAGACGCACGCTGCCGCCCGCGGTGCACTCCTCCGCACCGCCCACCGACCGCCACACCAGCCGCATGTGGTATAAACTACGACCACGTCATTTAAGAAAACCGTCGCATAAATTATTTCAACAACAATAAACAACCCTTTCTAAATCCCCATGTTGCTACCTTTAGAAGGCTGCAAAACTCTTTAGAAGAATCCCGAAACCCGGCTAGGATGAAACCCAGCATTCTTAAAATAAATACCATCGTACCGCAGAATCAAGGGGTTCGCATGAAAACCCACCATACTGGCTGCCAAAATATTTAGGTATTCATTTTGAAAAGTGCCTGAGATATTTTAAAAGCAAAGAACATTGCAGAGCAAAATGCTCACTTTTAATCTAAGAAATAGATAAATGGTATAATAAAGCTTTTGCGATCAGAAAGTATATAGGATGGCCATAAAGCTCTTTATGAGCATATTAAGTTCGCAAGCCAGCCACAATACAGCCATTCTATTACCTTTAGTGCATTAGTCCTTCAAAGGTAGCTTTCATGACTTTAAATACGGAGGTAAGTACGTTTTACCTATGCGTAGTGGTCGTGTATTTTTACAGCGACTGTTGAATAAAATAAAACATGAAAGTGAAAAGTTACGAAAGTCCGGCACAGGGTTCGCCTCATGCACAAAAAGCTTGTTTAAACAAGGGCACGGGCCGCCTTGTTCATTTTTAGCCAGATAACAGTGACAAAGTTAAATATGTGCCGAGCTGGACTTTAGTCGGTATCAACCCCACACTCGTGGCCTTTTGAGTAGAGGTAGTAAATTCTACTTTGTCTGTTATACGGATAATTTTCCCAGAATTAGGTTGTTTACCTGTTGAGAGCACTAAACTGTAAAGCAATGAGCTTCATAGTGGGTATAAAACATTTCCGCGAACACTGTTTATGCTCTTGTTCCCGTAAGTCGGTTTAATTATTTTCAGGTATTGTTTGTTATAATGACTTAACCATTCTAGAATATTTAAGTGGGTTTGTAACAAGGACTGTCGTATGTACTAACCCTGATAATGTACACTGGTATACAAGAAGTCGCAGATGGTTACTAAGTTTCGAAAAGAAGTAGGTCAGATAATAGGTAGGTACGTATTGAATGCCTAACCTTTAAAGGGTGTGTGACCTGAAAATCTCAATAGGTTGAAGTCGTTTACAGATATTTCAGGAAAAATATGACAAATAGTGATGTAGACACGTACAATATGTTATGAAAGCTAAAAGTATAAATCTAAAGCTGTGTTAACTTACCAGGCTGCAGTGTCGACCGACGACGTACTGTGTTTTACAAGATGCTCTCCCTCTACGGGTCTGTCTGTAAATCATAAACTGTGTTACTGAAAGACTACAATAAGTTATATTTTTAAGTAAGCATATAAATTATGTATTAAGAACTTTTAAATCTCCCAAAAACGCTTTTTCAGTAAAGTAAAACAAATCTTATGAATTCGTATAACTGCCAGTCAAAGATTAATTAGGGATAAAACCTTTACCGTTGTAATTTAATATGGCACTTATTAATTGGTAATTAACTGTGATATCAGATTTCTGTTTTGACGATGAGTTCTATTGTTTCGAAGGCAATTTAAATAACATCTCACAAATATACATTTAGAGTATTTTTTGAGGAAAGGACAGTTAATGGAAGCAAATACATATACAGTTATTTGCAAAACTTGAAAATGTAACGTCTAGTTTAGGGAGTCATGGTGACTTCTGAATAAGTATGTCATCTATACGCATATTAACAATTTACAAGCAGTTGTGTATTTGTCTCGGTCCAATAAAACGTTTCGTGCTAGGGTACAGTTAGAAGTCGATGTTTATCTAAATGGCGGCCGCCTAACGCGGGTGTGAACCTTCGCCTTTCGCCTACACAACAATTACACTGCCTCTTTTGAAAAACAGTTTTACACTTCCCCGCGTAATTGTATCTATCGATATCGTAGATAAGCTTTGGCCACGGGAATTTCAATTATTAAATGTTAGAAGAATTTTGCTTTTTGTATTTTGCGTTAACAACTTTGGTGTAGGTACCTACCTACCTAGCGCTACGGAAAACAAATGTGATTATAACTTTTCACTTACTTAGATCTCTAAACTTAATCCCTTTCTATAGGTACCTACGAAATATTTATGATAATTTGACTGTTCACACCGAACATAAAGTTTGAATTTCTAACCTTACGAAGTTTATCCCATCAACAAATTCATAATGCATAGATAATTAATTCTTGGTTTCCTATAAAGCTTTTGTAAGAAAATTTAATAAGTTATTTCGAGGATTTGGAAAGGTTTTACGTAGGTAGATTATAATTAGCTAAGCAAAGAATGGCTGTTTTCATATTTTGATGGTACCTACTTTTCATATTACTTACATACAAACATTTTATATTACGTAGGTATATATACACAAAATAACAAAAGGAACTTAGGCAAAATAACGTTTCCGTGTACGTACACGCTTGTTTTAAATTCCATAGTCTTACTGCTCACGAAATGTCAGAAAGTCAGTTAATATTTCATTACTTTGAAGCCCTTTCCTATTTCGATCCTCATACTATAATATCAAGTCCTTTTGAAACGGAAAGTAGCAAATATAAACTGCAAATAACAAATAAGAGGTCACAACTTACCAAGTTCGACGGCAGCTCGAACTCTTTGCAGCGCCATAGTTTTGGTGACGGCGAGCCATCGATCGATCAGCGGCTCAAACCACCTGCGACCAAAACAATATACGTAGCAATAGTTTAGACAAGTCGCCGAGTATCCCTATCATCAACCGCGTTTACGCTTTCCTGCTAATTACCACTAATTACCAAGTTGCGCAACATGAACAGTGCGAGTACCAACTCCTTTACTTAATCCGCTCAGCTTTGATAAGACTTGTTAATTAACAAGACTTATAAGACTCAGAGTTTAGACAAAAACTTATAGTTTGAGTTTGGGTTTTGAATTCTAGAGGGGAATTTAATATTAAGTCATTAAAGGCTCGAGTAAAACATGAACGAGCAATGAAACATGATACATGAAACTGCAAACTTTAATTTGGTTATCATTGACTGGTAAATAACTAGCTTTTAGTAATTTTGTTTTGCGTTTGTATTCTAGGAAAAAATATAACTTATTGCCTTGCAATTTATGGGGTGACTACGTTAAGGACATTGACAGACGAGGGACGACCTACAAAAATAGAATCATATTCAACTCGAGGATGTTTAATATTTCACCAAAATCTGTTTATGAAATCAAAATTCCAATTCCGTTTGAAAATGGCTGCCTTTTATCACTGTTCGGATTTTAATCAATCATTTGTCAGTGACAATCCGTGTGCCGGCAAACTAGCCGGAAAACGGATTATCGTTGACGGTCCATTCATACAGCGTGACAGACCAGCGGAGATCCTGTTACCGTGAATCTATTACCTACTGCTGGATATTCCAGAGCTTAACATAGTTTGCCAGTAGTAGATGGAAAGGTAGGAAACTATTGTGTGGTCTGAGCGTGACTGTTCAGTCTTATTTATAGTTGAACAAAACGCTGTGCTTGAATAAGTTTCAGGAACTTTACAAAAGTCTGTCCCTCTGCTTCTGCTCTGAAAGTCCGTAAAGATTTGCGGTATTTACATTAAGATCATTCAAAATTTCAATATTATAACCAACTCGTTCTCGTTTCTCTGGAGTGTATTTGTTCCTCAAACATTTACAGATATGCAAGCTCGGACATGCATGCAGCTACAGTTCGCGTGACGGGAAGCTTGCCTTGTTATCTAGCTTCGTCGTACATACTTCTAGAAATAGTTGCTTGATTGCAAAACCATTGTTTAACTAGAATTAGAATGGGTCTCTAAAATAATTAGGTACTAACCTAACCACAACATAACTCGAGAGCAATTCAAGGTCATAGTGATATGTTGTACTGAATAATAAGTCAATGTAGGAGGATGGCCGTGAAATCTAGACCAGCAGCGCCTTACTTCATTATTCACAAAGTGCATGTAGTGTGTCTAGTAGAAAGTTACATGGCACTAATGATAGTAGTGGACTAATAGCAGATACTCACAGATACGCATCAAGCAGCTGTGGGGGCGGATCGTGCGGTGCATGGGGATGCGTCTGCGGCTGCGGCGCGACGGATGCGGCCGCGCATAGTTCGCGCACCGCTGATAACACTTCAAACGGCAGAGTCTTCGCTATCGTCACCAGGCACACTGGTGGAACACATATACACTTAATATAAAGCCTGGCTTTAATACATCTTAATAAATCTAGATGTGGTGGACTCGACAGTATACTCAGGTGACCTAGTATCAATTTTATAGTGATGTTAGTTCAGTAATTGGCCGAAATTATATTAAGTATAGGTTTTACGATTTTTTAACAAACCAAACCTATTGACTCACGGGAATACTCGATGTATGTATTTCAATCCAAAGACGTCTACTAGTTCAGGCATGACGTCGATGCAATAGAAATGCATTTCATGGGCATATAAAATGTTAAACACGAGATATATTTACAAGTTAATAAACTATTATTAAATTATAACTTGTCAATCTTGCATCCCACGTCCTTTATAGGTACTCGAGTCCACTTGAAATTAAATTCTAAATATAGATAAGTGAAATAATTATAGCGCTAACATTGACCTTTTCGAAGTTTGCATCTTTGACTGACCTTTACGTATGTGTATTTATAGCCATAAATTTTATTTCAAATACGTTTTACATGGAAATATTGTACATATTCGAGCCGTTTCGGCATAGAGTAGGGCAGTCCGTGCGTGGGAATTTGGGACTACCGTACCGTGCACCATTTGAATAGGTCAGTGAAGGGATGCGCGATATTTGTCTGTAAAAAACAAATTCAACGACTTGCTGAGCGCCCGGTATCCGGCATTCGAGGTTCGTGTATTCAAAAGGCCAATCAAAAGGGTTTTTATTTTTGCATCGTATCAAGTTACTTGCATAGCTGCGAGCGAAAAAATATTCAATTAAAATGCTTGGCAAAGGCTATATGCGTTATATTTCAGCAAAAGTAGTGCACAGCTTGGATCTATGTAATCTGATAAAACTTTGTAAATACTAGAAAGCAAATTCCTAAAGCCACAATTAAAATATGTGAGATGGAAAATTATTACGTACCTCATCTTTAACTCAATTAAAGTAATTCTGAGGAATACCCATAAAAAGGCCGTTTTCTTGCTTTTAACTTTACAATGAAATTTTCTGTGATCGTCGCTCATTTTAAAGCTCGTAGGTTTTACCCTGGAGACATGGTAAGATGCGAAAAATAGATACGTCTAGACATGTTTTAGACAGTCTTATACTGATGGGCATAACAGTAAATCCCTGTTGAAAACATTTAGGTATAATACCTAAGTGTAGGTAGATAACTATAGCAGAATTATTTACACTTTGCAAGACCCTTATTAAGAGAGCAGGAGAAAAAAAATCGGTAAAAAAACTTTTAAGTTAAACGGTTTTATCTTATGTGCACTGAAAACTAGAAAATAAAAAATAGTTACTTACCTGTCAACCTACGTAAGTGGTCCCGGTCATATTAGACTAAAATAAAACGTGGGGCCCATTAACTATTGCTGTAGTACTTTCTTCTAGAGGTATAATAGGTGTGGATTGCATCGACTTACTATAATCGTAACTGGAGATTTTGACAATCAATGATAATCAGCCGTAGCGGCCGAGCTCATGATCTACCAAAGTATAAAGATATGCTTTGCCATAGGTAGGATTTCAGAGGGCCCCACGTTTTACCCGACTGCCAAAGAAGGAGGGTAATGTTTTCGAGTGTATGTGGTATGTATGTATGTATGTATGTCTGTTCCTTTGTGACCTCCTGTAGCCTAAACGGCTTGATGGATTTTGATGTATGAGGTATCGTTAGATTTGTCTTGATTACGGGAGTGTCATAGGATACATTTTATCCTAAAGTCCCACGGGATATTTTTTCTAAATTTCCTTTAAAAAATATGTATGCGGTATCATTAGATTCATTTCAATCACGGGAGTAATTAATATAGGATACGTTTTTCTCAAAATTCCACGGAACATGTTAATTCTGCGTCAACGCAAAGCAACTCATGCGTTAGCAAGCAAAAGATAGGGCGTGGCCTGGCATGCGGCGCGCGGCGCGCGGAGGGGATATGCTCGAGTATACAGCCCGAATGCGGGCACACGCATAAGGTAAAGTAAGGTAAAGTAAGGTACATAGTCTTCTACATCTACAACATTTTCGTTAAAAAAACAGCTAAAAGTTATAAATAAAGAATTATTATTAAAAAAATAGATGCACACTAAAAATAAAACAAGACAATATTGATCAATCAAATGCTAAAACTAATTATGTAATACCGTTTAAACAATACCTATATTAAAATACACTACAATATGTGTTGTAATCGATAGTTAAATAAACAGAAACTTATTTTGAATACAAATTTACTGAATATAATTTATAAATATTGATGGAAAGCATCGCAGGCGGGGACCACCTTGACCGCCACCAACGAAAATTCTGCTAAATGGTGCACAACCGAAATGACTATAAATAAGCCTCTGTTGGTCCCCGCCTGCGATGCTTTCCATCAATATTTATAAATTATATTCAGTAAATTTGTATTCAAAATAAGTTTCTGTTTATTTAACTATCGATTACGAACACATATTGTAGTGTATTTTAATATAGGTATTGTTTAAACGGTATTACATAATTAGTTTTAGCATTTGATTGATCAATATTATTGTGGGCTTGTTTTACTTTTAGTGTGCAGTCGGGTATTTTGTTTTTAATAATAATTTTTTATTTTAGTCTAATATGACCGGGACCACTTACGTAGGTTGACAGGTAAGTAACTATTTTTATTTTCTAGTTTTCAGTGCACATAAGATAAAACCGTTTAACTTAAAAGTTTTTACCGATTTTTATTTTCTAGTTTTTAGTATTTAATGAAAATGCTTACCGAATATTCCTTATTCTATTTAATTCATTTAGTGCATCATTATTACACGGTCTCTTACCTAACAATTTATTACAATGTAATTCCTCAATACATAGCCCTTCCAGATACTTTTTTTTTTAACGACCCCAAAAATCATCACATGACCTCTCCTGCTGTGGGTCAGCAGCGGTGAGGGAGTGCCAGACTCTTGACTAAAACCGTTTTGTTCCGTCGTAGGCCTTTATGTACCAGGGCCGCGGTAACTCTTTCGAACAATCTCGCAGCCCAGGCAGGCCTTGGCCCTATTGGGCCCCGCTGGAGTTACCTACTGACAGTTTTCTACTTGTGAAGCCCTTTCATTAGATACCCATATTGGTGGAATTGATAAAAAATTGTTATCCGCCATTTTGTAGAGGCCGCCATCTTGGATTTTAATTTTATATAGTACATTGTATTCTACTGGTTGAGAACTTTCATTTGATACCCATATTGATGGGATTGATAAAACCTACGTTATCCGCCATTTTGTAGCGGCCGCCATCTTGGATTTCAATTTTTTATAGTATATTGTATTCTGCTTGTTGAGCCCTTTCATTTGATACCCATATTGATGGGATTGATAAAATCTACGTTATCCGCCATTTTATGCCGGCGGCCATATTGGATTTTCAATGTTATTGATATTACTATATTGTATTGTCATCGGAATTAAAGGTGTATACAAAATTTCAGATTAATCGGTTGACAGGAAGAGGGTGAAATTTGAATTACTAAATTTGACCCAAGAATGAATAAAACAAACGGGGTGAGCTAAATAAAACCGTTTAAAAAAGAGTTATTTTTTCTTTTAAGCGACTGAAACTTTTAAGTATGAATCTCAGCCGGAAAAAAGTTCAGTTTTCAGGATTATGATCTTTCACGCAAAATGTTTCTTAGGACCCTAACTCTAAACACACTTTTAACTGATAAGTTAAATATGAATAAATAATGAAAAAAAAAATAACCAAACTTTTTATACAATAGCGCACGATAACTTCAACCAAACAGACACATTCAAAAAACGATTTTCCCTGAAAATCCACTAGTAATAGTTTTGTTATTTGTTAAAAGAATAACTATCTTCTATATAAAGGGTTTGTCTAGCAAATATATAACTGTGTGTAAACTTACCACCATTCCCTTGTTCATCATACATCGGTTCTTCAACGACGCCACACCACCCTTCAATAACCCAGTGCTCCACGCACTGCCTCACATCCTCTGAGAGCTATAAAACAGTTACATACATTACAAGGTACACCCATATCTATTCCGAATCTAATCCCATTTACCATGAGGTATTTTAGAAACTGATCCGGGTACCAACTGGATTTATAAGTAATCTCTTTAAACCGAAAGGGATTCCGAACTCGTTTAGCTGTACTTAGAATTTAGTCGTAATCTTTTATTCCGTTTTGAAAATCATTGTAATATTATTTAATTTTCGACTAACATCGAGACTGGTAACTGATGATAATTATCATTAAAATATATCGTTATATAAAAAATGCAGGGGTTATTGGCTGATCGATCATATTGAGTATGTGTATAGAAACTTAATTAAACGACTAATCGATTGCATAGCCACATTAATCGCCTACATACAAAGTTATGGAAAAAGGTCGCGTTTTGCAGGGCCTTTAATGATCCGATTCGCACAGTTATTGAAATATGCACTAGTTAATGAAGTTAAATATATAGTCTGTGGGAACATAGAATGAAATGCACCACCTGCGTTGCTTATGGGTCATGGGAAGAAACAGATGTATATCTTTTAACACAAGTTAATTGTATTTGTTTTAACTGATAAATCATAGTATGCTAAGTATGCATAAAATCAGCTTTTGTAGGCTAATACAGTTGAAGAACTCCAATTTCAAAATTCTGCAAGTATGCTACTATTAATGCAATATGCTGACCCGCCTGTAAAAATGAAATGAGATTTCCTCGTAGTCCACTTACCATTTTGTCTATCTGAGTAAAAACTATGCTGAAGTACGGTACATTATTAGTCCTGCAACAAAAAGGTACATGATTTTTCTATCAACGAAAATATGACAAATGGTTGGGCACTTCGCTTACAATTCTTTTCGCTGGCTTCATCAAAGAGAATGGGGACACGAACTACACAAAATGCCTTTGGTGCGAACACGATAAATAAATTCCAACACATACGAACCGCCTTTACTCTAATCCACAATAGGTAGTAAATCACGATTAAATCTTGATTGCGTCAATTTACGAGGAAAATTTTGACAAATTCGGCTCGAGAGTCCTCCATGGGGAGCGATTACTTGGATCTTAGGCAAGGGGCTTTGGTTCCGGTTGTTAGCCTTTGAGCCGCAATTAGACTCGAGAATATTAGTCGGCAGGAAAGAGTGTACAAGACAGCAGAATTGAAGCCGTGACTCAAAGTTAATGTAGAGATTAGTCCTGAATTGAGTTTATGTTACCTGTAGATGGGTATTATTATTAGGAGGCAAAATTATTACTTAATAAATTTAATAATACACAAGTTTTATAAGGTCTTCCAATATCATAGTCAATTAAGCACTATTTTAATTAAGATGATTCAATTAACACTCATTAATTATAAGTTTTTCCATTATCAAGTTCGGGAAAATCCCCAGAAAACTTAAACGTAAATAATATGAGTGGGCGTTTAACAAGACTGTAACTAGACTTACGTTTCAAACAGTGGGTGATAGTAGGTGAGTCCCTGCTGCAAGTCGATTTGTATGAGCGTGATGAGGTTGACGAGGTCTTCCCTCGTTCAGAATGTGTATCCTGGCCGCATAGAGCCTCGTACCACTCGGATGTGCCTTTGCGGAGAGCGCTCACTATCTCACTCCTATTGTCAATAGTTATTGTCGGGTTATTGGTCAAGTGACGGCCTTTGTGGTCTGGATTCAATATTTGTGGCACACGTGCCTACAGAATTCTAGTAGGACAATAGGTGCGTATTGCTGCTGTATATTGCAGAAGGATATTTTGATGGATTAAATGTACCGGTTTGGTTTGAATTAATAAACAGAACAAAACAACATACAAATAAAATGAACCATAAATAGTTAACTAAGTCAGGACCCTCAAATCTCAATCTTGAACACCACATACAGAAAACCTGCTTAAAAGTGTAATCTGGCTGCCGCTCCACCACAGTTTCATTTTCACAGCTACTTAAAGTCCCCATTTGCAAAGGCAATTATTTAGAAAATGCTGTGCTAGATCCTTTCCCCCCAACTCATTTGGCGAGGGCGAAAAGCTGACTTTAATCTCGCGAAAAATACTCGCAGAACTATGAAACCGCGCTGTCTCTTCCGAATAATTTACGCTTGTCTGACGTGTCCAAAGTTTTCCTGGCTTATAATTGCTTGATTATTACATTTATATTCTGACGTTCATTTCTGTACGTATTTAATATGAATTATGGTTGAATTTCAACTTCAATAGCAATTTTCTTTTACAGGCATTGTCATTTTTATTAAGGAATACATGAAAAGCTACAACTTACCTTATTTCTTTGTTAAAGGGCAGCAACGCCAGAAAGCCTTCATTTGTGATAGCTGACTCAAGCATCGTAGTAAATATTCCAACCTGGAGATAATAGTCTATTTAAAGTTGCCGACTTACATTTCAATATTGTTATCATGCTACAGAAACTTAGGCATCACGAATAACTTACATATTTGTAAATACTAGGCCTCTGTGCTGTGACATTGATCGAGTACCTACAACTATCCAAACTCTATTTCAACCAGATTTATTCCCTTTTTGTGTTGTTTCGACATGATTTTCAGATTCAGAATGATTTATCTTGTAGCCCTAAAAAAAATCTAAAGGGGACCCACTTGTTTGCAACAATATTAAATAGCTATTCTAAGTTTTCTTTCTGCAAAACGTTGGTTTCTAAGACTCCGCCTCTAAAGGAATATAATAAAGAGAAGAAATATTGTTTGTGCTTGAAGTAGGTAATCTTGGAAGTGCCTCCACTCAACCTAATTGGATAATTTTTTCACTTTGGATAACTTATTTTCTCTTCAGTCATGGATCAAGAAACGCTGATCACAAACAAAGGTGAAGAGGGCGGAATAAATTGTTCATTTGTGACTTCTTTACTGGGATGACTCGTGTTTTGTAGGAATATTTATAGTAATCGATATTCATAGATAATTGGATATTTTATGATCACCAATGCCGCTTTGTGCTTATTAGTTTCATGCTAATGTGGTTTATCATATAGGTATTGCGTTTCAGTTCAACATTAATTACATAACCACATGACTACCAATGTATTAATTCGTGTTTAATTATAACATTCGTGCTGTATAATTAAGAGGTACAGTTTGGTACCAAAAATATTTCAGTAATGTATGCTTTGTTGAATATGCAGTGGATACAGGTAGGTAATATTGCGGTGTTATTAATAATCGGTATCAATCGTAAGCGACATTTAATCGTGTTTAGACTTCCATGCGGCTCGAGCGCGAATACTCGTCGTTGTTTACTTGTTCCAATCAATTATTATTCCAACACCCTAAAGATTACACGGGTAGATTTCATTGTAAACTTGTCAGAAACATGGACTTTATTTTGTTTACTTACTTCTAAGGTTTGTTTTGCACGCAACACTTGACAGTTGATCAAGTCTAAGCTCTTATTGGGTAGAAAGTTTACTTATGATAAGATTATTAGTTTCAAGATATCGTTTTTGATAACTGATACTCATACATCAATAACATCTTCAATATTTGTGCAAACTCATATAATTCTAAGCCTATTTTCGGCAGTGTACCTAAAATCTACACACAAATTTTAATGCTCATTATCCTTTAATTTGGTATTTGGAGCAAAAATTCAGTTGATAGTTAATAAAGTTCATAGTGTAGAATAACAAAGCATAGTGGGAATAAAAGGTTCTATCTAGACAGATGCCACGAACAAAAGTAAATCGAATCTCGTGCGTGTAAGAGCTCGCTTTGAGCGACTAAATAGGAATGGAAAGTACCTATTCAATTCCAATATAGACTTGATAAAGTTTTGTTCTACGGAGAGATGTTTTGAATATAAACCGTAGATAGTATTACACAGTAGTTTGCTGCTTTGATTACGCAGATCTATGCGATTACTTGAGGAATCTACTATCTCTGTAGGTGTTCCGTGTATGTTAAATAGGAGAACCTGAATTAAATAATAATGGTAGTGTTTTGTAGGTATACTAAAGTACTTAAATACCCAGCTATTTTTAAAAACAGCATTATCTCATCATTCAGCTAAAGAAACAAGTTGTTCAGCTATAAAGATTAGGACACTAACTTGTTGATGCTGTACTGGTGCAGCACTGGGTACAAGTCGCGATGTAGTCGGAGCTGGTGCAGGGCGCGGTCTACATACTCCCCGAAGCAGTCGGCTAGCCAGCGCTCCTCGTCGCGCGATGCTCCCGAGCCCGAGTCTCCGCTGCCGCTGCCTGATATCGCTTCACAGGCGCACCACGCGCGCTCCAACTCAATCAGCAGTTTGTGCATGTACCTTTGCCAAACGTTTTACTATAATTGCATTGTAAAACATTTTAAGAGACAAGCAGCATGGGTGAAATCTAAAATAGGCTCAGCCTAGCACCATCAGTTCCTAAATGAGTAATATTCAACGTCAAAATAACCTGTTTCCTGAGTCAAAAATACATAAGACAATGAGTGGGTATCAGCCAGTTTTCCAAGAAATATCATGAAATTCAGTTACCAGCTGAAGCGAAGTAGATGGTTTAAATTTATCATTTAAACCACTAGCACCAAGCAAACTCTTAGATTCGACTTAAACCACAGAAAATACAAGGCAGATGATGACTTTATTACATTAAACGCCTTCCTCCTAACTGCTGCCCATCAGGGTCCATAATTGTCACCTCTATTAATATTTTCCACCAAATGTACAATGGAATGCAATAAATGATATGATGATATGACTTACTTGGGATCAAGAGGCGCATCAGCATTTAATCGGCATGCTGCGGCAAATCGGGCAATAGCTGCTTGAAGCGCGCTGAGGTCCCTTGTATAGCATGCTGGTGGAGCAAAGTCTGCGCAGCGCCACACAGGTCTCCGTCCCATGGAGGTGTTGGGGTGGCGGCGCTGGGTTCGGCTCGCCGGCAGCCGCGGCGGCTGCGGCGGCGGCAGCTGGCCGCGGCAGCAGCGTTGGAGCTCCACTTCATGTGCCAGTAGCACGCCAAATAGGCGTTCGTGTTGCCGCACCTTCGCAAATAGATTCGAAGGAATCAACCACAGAACCACAGAAGAGCAATATTGTTTTGTTAGGTTCTGAATGAGAGAGACGAGAGACCGTTTGCATGGTTATAGAAAACTTATGTGGCTCTTTGTCGTTGGAAAATCACTCAATACATATATTGGAAGTTGTAGGGAAAGGATGAAATATGAATAAAAGAAAATATAATTAAAATACATACTACCAGGCAATTCAAACAAGTAAACATGAGTTCAAAGTAAAAGCGGAAAACCAAATCTGATGAACTTTCCTACCTTTTATTTACAAAAGATTTTATAACAGACATAAAGCTTAAACCCTAAATAATAAAATGGCAATGTTTCAATTTTTGAAGCATACAAAAGCCAGTCCCTCTGTCACACTGAAAAAAGCACCTATGAGGAATAAATTGGATTTATCGTGTAATCGCAATTTCGCTTCAGTCGCTCGCTCAGTTGATTACGCGGGGCTAAAAGAGAGATTCAGTCAATGAATACTTTGAATACGTTATCGAGATACTGGAGAAATCTTTATCGGCGTGGTGAGATTCTTAAATTGTTTTATTCTTATCGAAGTTGTTGGATAAGGACTGGCTAATACTCTGTCTTTATGAATAAATAGGTACCTACTATACCTATTAGGTAAAATTGTAGTGACGCCAGTGAACAATTTGCTTTGTTTCAATTTATTATAAGTGACAATCTTCAAAAACAAGGCTAAATATAATTCTTTGCCAATAATAACCTGACATTGTAGCTGATAAATCTATATCGGTTATGGGTTGTTAAGCAAATAAAAGAGGCAATATGAGCCAAAATAACAACATGGGCGATGGAGCGTGGTCGACACGCGGCTCGGGCCTGACGATAGCGCTATATTTGCTGCTACACAAAGCCCGTCTATACACATGTACGTCAATTTCATATATCACCTAATGGTTCGGTGCAAAAGCCAATAAAGGTTTTATGGACGATGCAGTGGCCACGTTGATCAGCAATATTGATATGTAAGCCTTTAATCTGCGTTAAAACGATTATCTCTAGTGTTCATTTATCAAAGCTGGTTAAGATAACATCTCCCAGCGATATTAAGAAGCCACCGTTATTAATATCGGAGGCAGTGAAGTATTAAATTAGACTAAACGAAGCAAGAAGAAAATCACGTCGTTGAATTGTACTATTCCACTCGGACGGAAAAGTGCTTTGGTTTTCGATTTCACGTTTGTTTGGATCTACGCATAGAGTATAATGGTCTACTAAATAAGGTTTGTTTGTTTCATGTGATCAAACGTCCAATCAACGTTTCTTTTCATCGAAAACGGTACTTTGATTATTCAGTTTGTAAACTAACGATGAGTTTGTGTTTGTGTACAAAGGACTGTGGTTATTCAGTTTTAGCTAACTTTTATTTTAGTGGATGTTTATTTGTTTGAACACAAGCAGACTAGTCTGTGAATAAATCAATGTGCAAATGAAGCGCAGAGTAAGTAAGTAGTTGCAGATTGTGCAGATGCGATGTCCGTATCTACTGCTGTCAAGGGAGAAATATATTATCCACCCAAAACAAAATGTGAAGGACTGCCAAGTTCGATAATATGGAATGCTTCGCCTATAAAAGAAGTGAGATCTGAATAAGTACCAAGTTCCATACACATACCTCAGTTAAAATAGTTACTTTTAATGATGCTACTTGGCAAGTTTTCACACACCTTGATATAAACCTACTAAACGCAATGAATCAAGTATTTAATTTTCTATTAAAACTTGCCAAGTAACATCATTAAAAAGTAACTATTTTTAACTGAGGTATGTGTATGGAACTTGGTACTTATTCAGATCTCACTTCTTTTATAGGCGAAGCATTCCCATATTATCGAACTTGGCAGTCTTTCACATTTTTGTTTTGGGTGGGATTTCATTTATTTTTGTGAGGTTGTTTATTTTATTTTTTTCTTATGATATATTAGTTAAGGAAATGTCTCATTTATACTATCTTTCAGATTTTTGAATATGCACTATGCTTCTTACAAAGAAATGAACTAGATTAACTAAATGGACTAGATTTACCAACTGACACGACATGTTATCATTATATTATGTTCGTGGATCAAAGTTACACATTCGTTATTTTCGAAAGTGACTCACACTTGACCGTTTTCAGATTTTTACTTTACTTTGACTAAATACAAACCTTTGTAACGAATTTCAGATCGGTACGATCATTCGAAGATATATTATATAAATTAGTTCGTTTTAGTTCTTAGGGTATAAATTTACACCGGGTATAAATTTACACCTTCATTATTTTGAAACCGACTCACACTTGGCCATTTTCTGATTTTTCCTTTACCTTGACATAAAGACCTACCTCCATGCCAAATTTCAAGTCAATACGACCATTGGAAGTGGTCTAGGTTTTTGATGAGTGAGTGAGTCAGTCAGTGAGTGTATAGTAAAAATAGCGATTTTCTGACGTCAATATCTCAAGACTTACAATAGGTATATTAATGAAATTTTGTATTTTAGATAAGTGAGGGGTCTCAACAGATACTGGAAATTTGATGTGCGTAAATAAAATAGGTTTTGAGTTATAGGGGTCGAATTTGGCCCGAAATGGTTCGTGTAATATAACCCACGGCCGGTGTGTCGCTTTTTGCTCGAACTTGGCGGACACACTGCCGTGTCTAGATTCCACGATGGTGCGAGGAATGTACCTACTAAGTGCTGCTTATTTAATTCGTATACACCAAAATTAGTAAAAACAAAAATACAATCGGATCGTTTGCCTCTTGATATTCTATAGTTACCTGCTGCCAGTTGTCGTCATCATGGCGGCCTGCCTCTCTAGCTGACAGCCACAGTCTCAGGCGAATGCGGCCCTGCACTGACGAGCGCTGGGAGCGAGCCTCCAGCTTGTACCACGCCTCTACGCCAGTTGAAGGAATCTCGCGAAGAGGAATGTTCACGCAGCCTGTATGTGGACAAAAATGCCGTCACGCAGCTATACAGAAATCGAAGTTATACAAGCATCATCATAACGAAATCGAATTAAATCATGATAGACAATCTCTATTTCAGTGGTCAAAATATGTAAATACATTATTATGTACGTGATTTGTATTTCTCAGTTATATTGCAAAAGCGATATATTTCAGTCGAATCAAGTTACTAAAAAATAAAACATCTAATAAAAGAGTGCGATCAAAAAGTAATATTTTTCAATCTTATTTGTTTACGAAGTTGTGTTTCCATTTCAAAGTTGCGAATTTGAAACATTTTCATTTGGCAAAATATTTGTGTTTATCTTCTAGAGAACGGACAGGTTCTCCGGTATATTTCGTTGTGAAAATTTTACAGATTTCTGCAACGTTTCATAAGCCGATTACGTTTACGAAATAAATTAAATTGATGCATCCATATTATACAGCTTTGTTTCGCTCTCTGATATTATTTTAACTGACACACTTTATGCCTTAATGTAAAAGCGATATTAATTTTGTAAAATCAATACCGTTCAATTATTTGAATGCTATTATATGAACGTTCGTGCTAGGTGAAAATGTTTATAGAAAATGCAAAATGATCGATTCGATTCCGATTACCTGGACGTATTAGTTTATTTAAACAAAGTCGTTAAACCCCGAGGTACATAAGAAAGAAAATACCCGTAAAAGAGAGCAATCTCTAAGAAATGAGTCATCACTCAAGTCCATCGTAAAAATACAAAAGGTACTAAATAATTTTGAGTTCTATCTTATTATTGTTCGGGAAATTGGTAAAGAACATTTAAGATGCAAAATTTCTTTATCTTCGACCGTATCTTGAGCCACCACATCAGGTAAGTAAATCCCATCATAATAAGTTCTTATAAAATGAATTGTGTCCTCATACGACATTGTAACTACCACATTTTTATGTAGTAGTAAAATGTTTTGTCCGAAAAATACATTTTACAGTCAGAATTATGTTCTATATTCCATTCGTCCAATCATCATAGTCATAAATCATACCCAATTTCATCATATTCGACGAATTCACATTTCATTTCTAAGCCTAAAAGAGATTTCAATGTGTCAACAATTGAAAACCGGGATTAAAATGCCTATCTGTCACCATTTTATTTATCATAGCTGTGAGAGTCTATTGTTACGATTATGATGTGAAAATTGATTCAGTTCTTATTTGTAATTATTTTTAAATATTAAAACTATTTGGAGCTCTCATGTGAAAAGAGAGGCCGACACTATATAATCAACTAGAATAATAAAATAGGTAGGTACCTATAACCTAGGCACAATATGCATGTTCTCAGATAAAATCTAAAGTGGCCTTTTGACTAAACAAATAGGAACGAACATTGATTAACACCTCATAAACATGCTAACTTTAGGCAAAACTGTGATTAATTTTGCACGCTAATTTGTTCGTTGTTAGTCATAATTGCTCTCAAGAAATATTCAAAATGTTTACACATGTTGGTTTTAATTAGAAGCCTATTAATGTATTTAGTTAGCTCGTTTGATGAGAGCCATGGTGAGAAGCTATTTATCGATTCTCATCAACGCGCGTCCAAGACTTGACGTCAGAAGGGTGGCGATACCGCAAGAGCAATGCAATGTTATCAGATTACCCTCTACCATAAACAGATTTATGTGAAATGCGTGCGTGAGTGGGAATAACCTTGTTCAAACATTGACATAATGGAACGTAGTGCTAGGTTTCATCTGATGATGATGATGATGTCCTCCTAGCCGATTATCGGCTACGGCGGCTGTTCTCATGTAAGGAGGTTAGCCAACTACGCAGGACATATTATAGTGCACGAGCATTTGCGTAGACACAGGTGCACTCACTATTCCTTAACTCCCATAGCCCGATGGGACGGTAATCCGACACGACCGAGAGAGATCAGGCGCAGGACCGACATTTACGTGCTCTCCGATGCACGGGTGTATTAACCACCAGCTTCCAGGCTCCGGGCTGCTTTGTGAAAGTCTTCTAAAACCCACAAAGCGATTTCGGCCCGACTCGGGAATCGAACGAGACCTGTGCTCAGCAGCCGCACTTGCGACAGCTAGACCAACGAGGCAGTCACATCTAGTACTATACCCACACCACTGCACCCCGTTCGATTTGACGTATGTCGCCCGAAATGCAAGCGCTTTTGCACCTCTCATTCGAAATATTCAGATTGTACCTACAGCCATTGTTTGTTTTATCGTGGTATTAATAGTACTGTCCAATGTTTTGCGTGTTTTCTATCCATAAAATGTGTAATTTGTCAACTAACTGTATTTTATGGTTCAATAAATACTGTAATTTGTATGATTAATGTAAAAGTCTGTGTTAAAAGCTGTAGCCCAAACCATCCCAACCAATAACCATATATTATTATAACCATTTTGATGAATGATTTTTATGATTTGAAAATAATAATGATGCAGAATACTGATTAAAATATCCTAATTGCTAAAATAGATTTCATTTCATGGAAAATCCAATAATAATCAAAGAAGGAAAGTACCTACCCAAGTATGCTAAAGTTGTAACATTTATTTATCCTTGCGAATCCAGTAGTTGTCTGGAATGATGGATAGATATAAAATAAAAGTGTAAAGCGTATTTAATTATGTTGGCCCAGCTGTCTCATCACACATGTTCATTAGCTTTTCTGTCAGTTATAATTAATCTATCTGGGATGATCCATCTCTGTTATTTCCAACGGTTTTATGTAGGTTTGTATATTATTTTTATATTACAAGTAGTTATTGTATTGAAAAAGTCTTGAAAGCATCTAGATGAGTTTAAAAGTTTATGGGAACGGTTTACAATGTAGAGTATTGGAAAATTAAAGCCGACAGAAATCGTTTTTTTCAATTTCGAAGTCCCTAGGTCCTTTAGTTAATACATTATGTCCAGTCCGGTTATCGGTATCAATATTTGGTTTTGAACATAATTTCCAATAGAATTATTAAAGTATACAAATCGCAGTGAACCTTTCAATAAGAATAGGCTTCATATCTACAACGTTTTAGTTCACTGACTAAAATTCCTGCCTGTGCATGTATTCAACCAATTTGAGTTGTTTTAAAAATAAACCCAGATAAGGTCCCATAATACAGCAGGGTACTAAGTAAACTTAGGTAAGATGAGTTCGCGTAACAGACTCCTCCCTGTTTCTGAGAACTCTTTGCAAGTCGTTCCTTGTAAGTACACAACACAACAAAACAAATAAAGAACTTATTTGTTTGGCTTTTGTTTTATGGCATCTTCGCTTCATTGGGAAAAGGAGGTCTGAATACAGCATATACAATGTTCGCTGCATTTTATCAGAAGGCTGACATACTTTCATACATTATGAGTCTATGCACGACATAAAATGTCTACTCAAAACTTGTTACTGCAGACTAAAGCTGATATGTTGAAGCTAGCATGTTACGTGATGGCAAGGATTATGTGCGGATCCCGGAACCGAAGCAAGATATACACATAATTACGTTTGTTGAATCTGCGGTTAACCACGGCTGTATAGGTAGTAGGTAATATCAGTATTATTCAGTCAAAGGATACGTAACTGTGTTTTTAAAGACTAGCCTCTCAAGAACGATTGTGCAGATTCAATTCCTGGTCAGCCAAGTACAAAATGTAACTTTTTGAGGTTGGATGTACTTTCTAGGTTCCTTGGACACCAAGGGAGATCATGATGTTGATATCATGATATAAAACAGTTAGAATTATCGTTAGCTTGAAGCTTCTGTATGTATGACTACCTAAAGATCTACCCAACTCGCGTTCTGATTTTCTGAACAACTTCAAACCAGAAATGTGAAACATTTTATGGTGTCAGATTTCAAAACACGAATGAAGAACGTATTTTTAAAACAAATAGCTCCCATATAACCAGGTTTACCCGTAGGACTTGCAAATATTTTCATCTCGTGAAAATCGAAATCGTCCTTGAATGTGTGCCACTTGTGATGACATTTTAAATAAGTAGTCAGTAAATCCAAACGTATACAAAAGTTACGCTAACAAGACGTTACACATAACTAGTGTAAACAATCTTACGTAAGTATGTAGATATCGTTTCTTTAGAAAAGTAACATTATTATGTAAAATATCTATATCTTTATTAAAAACAAAACAACCAAAAACCTAGTCCATTAACAATTACAAAGGTTTTACATGAACTTTGGCTTTATAATTCTGCCTGTAGATAAGTAAGACTTCAGCAGAGCGATGCAAATTGCCGTCAAATCGATTTAAAATTAAATGTCAGTTAGTAACTAAGTTAATTCACGTGGATGAACTTTAGGCAAACTAATATTAACGAATAGTTAGCTCCTGGCATATATTAAGTAGTCAGAGTAATCATAATTATTTAGCCACAGTTTTACTTGATTAGGTACTCTTCGGCTTGAAAGTCTGACAACTTTACACAACAAAGTTTTCTAACTTCAGAAAACTGGTTATGTATTATGTACCACATTACCTATATTAATATGTTAACCTTAGAATTAAAATTAAGTACGACTTCTTAAAATAAAAAATTACAACATTTACTTCAATCAAGCAACTCTTTCTATTCTTGAAATAACGACAGCGAGGTAAAATACATACACAAGCACAAGATAAAATTTATGTGAATCTTACCCAAAAGTCATCCTGGCTGCCTTGACGAGCGCTCTGACAGACTTGTTTGAAGAAGCGTCCGAGGCCACGAACTCCTCGGACCTCGTTGAGTCGCGACACTGCATCCAGCACCGAACTCTCGTCGTCGTGGTCCCAGATATCCAGGTGCAGGACATCCGAAGAGATGTCATCGATATCGCTGCAATACAAAAAAGTATCAATACCGATTCACTAATTACTAACATGTCCTATCCTATCACAGGATATAAACAAAACTGAATATTTATTAAACAAATTCCAATTGTCATTTGTGATTTAAATGTAAAATAATGTTAAAAACTACGAACGTGTTTTATTACGAAAGGAGAAACAAATGAAAATCGTTAAAGAACCGCCAATAAAAAAATACGCGAAAAATTATTTCCAGCCAGTCACAAAACGAGTTCGTATATCACCAAAACATTCAAAGAGATTCTAATGACTCTTGTAATTTGATATGTTCTTCTCAATGTACTTATTTTGCTTTTTCTCAAACAAGCATTGAAATGTTGTCATTGCTTAAAAAAAGAACATCGAGGTATCGAATTTACGGACAATGAAAACCAAATTCATTGCAGGCGCGTTTTTGAATTTGGAACATAAGACCGCTCCAGCAATGTTGTATAAAAAGAATTGCTGGGCCTGAGATTAGTAAATGCTCTTTGATTGGGTCTGTTTTGTCGTCATTGTCATAGGGTACTGTTAGGCGCTTCCTAGACGGTCCATTAACTTGCGCTATATTTCGGTATTGCATAAAATTGACGTTTAGGGTTACCACCACCGGTATTTACCACGTTAGTAAGAGGTGTCGTTGCTTAGTCCAAATTGGGTTCGGCTTAAATTAATAATGTAATGACATTAAATTAATAACGGATCAAACGGATGCAATGAGCACTTACAATTTGAACGTCTCATTCCACTTTGGCGAGAGTGTATGAGGTCGGACGCTGGTGGCTCGTATGTACCGCGCTGGCAGTCTACCAAGGCTGTCGCGTTGCTGGCGACCATCCCGACGCTTGAAGCTCAGCCTGAAGCCATGCTTGCGTCCTTCGTCCTCGGAGGCGCGAGGAGAAGCCGGCAGAGATGCTGGCTGGATACCCAACATGCAGTATGGGTCACTGAACCCTAAAGAAAAAATCCTATCAAAAGCAATCCTTCGTGGCACAAAACTGGTATCCCTTCGTTAGTATATTTCAAACAGATCTGAAGGTATCCTTAACCTTAAGCGGCTCAAATAACCGTGAGCCATCCCACACAAGATATTTTGGTGAGTTATGTACGCAAAAACTCAGAAATACCTGAGGCCTGTAATTAAGCCAACATAATTAATGTTCATAAAATAAACATTATTATGTTATTATTCTTTATACGGTTAACCTAAAATAGACTTATTTTTCTCCTGAAATCTGTATCCAGGTGGGTGGATGGGTCTGTCCGTCCTGACCTCGATTAATCAATGCCAGATAAAAGATAGAGTAGCTTGTTCTTAGTTTACATAGATAGAAGTATAAACCAGTACCTATTAAAACAGCAAGTGGGTATCGTCTAATATCAAAGTGAAAATTCAACTAACAGAAATATACTTTACGCTTTGTTTGTACCGCAACATTCGATATGTATATGGTTTGTGAAACTCACAGAAACGTAATTGAATACCTTTCAACTTTAGTAGCTGTCGAAACAAAGTTTTGCTTGAATAGAAATTTGATTTTAACTTTCAGTGGAAGCAGCATTTATTTTACAGCAAATGTGGTTGTTTTACGAAAACATTATTTCGCTGTTAAAATGGAGTTTGCTTAATGCAAAATTATGTTGTCATTTGTCGTTATTACGACCAGTGTTCACTCGCTAAGGCAGGATCGCGCGGTATCTCGGCGTCCATCGTTTTCGCGTAATTCAATATAACAAGCGTAGCTGTCAACACCACAGCTTCACACTATGCGCCTCAGACGTTGCTTGTTATACATTTTACACATTTTTGACGTTGACGTTGACGTAGACATTTTAAGCAATTTCCGCATTTAACAGCCACAGCATAATTGATTACTTAGCGAAGGCATTTTTCATAATAGGTGCCTAAGATCGTCGTGTCTTTTAAAATTGTGTATTGTGGTAACTTGGTAATTTTGAAGGATGTTAACAATTTAGGACGTTAGAAATGGATGCTATTGTGATAGAAGTAACTGTGATGTAGCCCGCATAAGCTTGACACTTAAGTACCTATATATAACTGTATGTATATGCTTAGACTAACTAAAAGGATGTGCTGGGAACTAGAAATGTTTGTCGTGTTCAGTGCGCGCATTGTAGATACAGTAAAGTGGACTTACTCCACGTCTAATAGACTTCGTTATTTTTTACAGAAAGGCTAAAGTTGGTGTGTGAATGTATGCGTGTGTATGTTTGTTACTTCTTCCACTCAAACGGCTAAACAGATTTTGATAAAAGTTAGGGGAATATAATTTGTACATCGGAATAAAATAAAGGCTAACTTTTTATCCAGGTGCAGAAAGTCGTAGGTGGTAAAAGCTGGTATCAAATCAGATTTAGTAAAAAGTAAGGCTACTTTTATCTTTTCATACTGACAAAAGTTGAAGTCAACATATTTAGAAACAAGAAATATACTTATGTCTTCTGAAGCGATTCATCACACAGATACCTATCGACGTTAGACTTCTATGTACAAGTAAATATACTTACAAAAAGAAAATAAAGTGTAAAACAACAATGTCATGATACATTAGAGACGTCGTATTAGGATGAATGTTCCAAATGTCACCTCAGGTAAGTCAAGCGACGAAAAGCCCAGAAATGTATTCACGGCGACACTCATAATTTATGAATATGATTTAAAGGCACATAAAGGGAGGACGTGTGAGCAACAAGCTAAGTCTATTAAGGGCAGGTTTACTTACCACGTGCCAGCACGATGGGAAAGTTTTGAATACCAAGCTATTAATTATTATTTGATCTAATTAGATCATAACCGAAATGTTGCTAAGGTTGTTTGGAACAACACAACTTCTATTTCTACTTAATGATAAAGCGAAAGTTTGTAAGAATCTATATGGATGTAAGTATGTTATTTACATAACTATGAAATAAGTAATGTGATGTCTCAAGCTCTCTTGTTTACTTCATCAATTATCGGTGATTGCTCTCAAAAAGTTCGAGACTACCAGAGCTTAAAAACAAGCATCCGAATTGGGAACTTCCTTTTATTGAGAACTCTATTATAAAATGTTCTCAGTCTATAAACACGATTAGGGCTCCGTACGGGGCATTGGCAATAAAACCTGCCTTTCATTCATTTTTGAGGTCTTACCATTAGCGTCTTTAGCTTCCAGTCCATCAGCTTCGAGCACTGAGCAGCCGAGCACGACAGTAGGCGGTCGCTCGCTACCAGCAGAGCGCATGGCGCGCGTGCACCTCGGGAGACACCCTGAACGCTCGGCGAGCGTGTTCTACCACCTCTTCTTTGTAAGCTGCGAATTGACCATCAGGGGCCGGCGCACCTACTGCGTTTTCGATGCAGTACAGCACCTAGGATTGACAGACTTGTTAATAACTGTTAGAGAGTGTTCACTTATTTGTAACAAAATAAACCGTCTGCCATTTTACAGTAAGAGAGCAATTTTTCTACTAATGAGCATGGCTATTAATAGGCAAATACTCCTTAATCCTAGATGTTTACACAATTTGGAAAATATAGGTACTTAACCCCAAGCATTGTAGATCTTCGAATTCTCAGAATGTAAGAAGTAAGCAAATACCTACGCGAAAACTATTTTAGATGTTATCCATATCAGCTGGCACTTTATTATGTTAGGTAAAGAAATGTATGAAAGCAGAAAACGGATATTCGTGAAAAACGTGCTCACGTTCCACTATATTAAGTATCACCTTTTCAAGACTGACTCCGTAAAGAAAAGCTGACGTGACGGAATGTGTGCTCCGCGGAAGACTGCTTTACATGCTCCAACATAGATACGCAAGAGACAAAGTATTCAATTATGGTACATTCTATCTTCTTTTGTTCTCACATTACGGGTAAGTGAAAATTTAGAACCCTACTCGAACATTGCGCCATTCCGCAGCAAGAAAATAAATATTGTGGCTTTGAATACCAAATAGTTGTATGTGTAAATTATGTACTTAGAATCTATTAACCATATTTTAAAAAACATCTGTGAAAAGTTAATTTGCAGGTTTCATCGTCTGGCATGTTACGTGATTACTTTATGTTTTATGAAATAAATACCTAGTTAAAATTAAAACAAACGTTGTAGATAACATTTGTTATCTGTCTAGATAGTTTAAAAGTTAATACAATATATTTTAATGAAATTAAATAATGTTTGCAGTACCTAACTGAATGAAAAGCATATGAATAGACAAACGTTTTAAAAAATTCAACGTAACGTACTCCTCAGCTAAAAATTTGTGACAAGTTCTAAAGTTCGTTAAACAATAAACAACCCTCACATTACATTTTTGTGTAAAATTAATAAAGCTATACGATATTGTTTTTAAACCCACATCAAGTTAGCCCTTCTTTATTAATTAATCGGTAATCAAATTCATGGTGCCCTTTCACCCTTAGTTGAGACGTCCGGAGGAAAGGGTCGGTTGATTCATGGAACCTTTTAGTGGCATCGTTATCGTCAATCTTTTGGACAAGCTCGCCTTACTGCCCATGAAAGACACATTCCAAAATTCTCACAGCGTTAATAACATTTTCCAACAATATTGCCGACCAACATGGGTTTCTTAGCAGATGATAACTTAAAAAATAACGTGGCATTATCATGTAACATAACATTTCATGTAGAACGAACAAACATGTGTTTTACAAAAGAAATGTTAAGTTCTACCACCGCCCCAAAGCTCATAAATTAAACATCAAATTGCGATCGCATACTGGTATATATGCAAATTAGTTGCCTAATACGCCAATTATCCCATTCACGCATATTAACCATGACATATGGATTACAAACCGGGCTGCCGCTTTATTAATTAGTTTATGGAATAGCTTTTTACTTCGATTAAATCTGTTCATCAAATATTCATGATTCAATTTTAATTTCATTATCTGTATTTTACTAACCTCCTGAAATAATACCAATTTTGCTTTATACCTTTAACATTTCAGGTATGAATCAATAAATCTCTGTTATTTGGCTTGAAGCAAAACTTAATAACGTTGCTTATCCCTATCGTATTCCCAAAATATTTATTTCTTTAACACACAAATTGAACTTTGGCGTATAAATTCACATTAACAAAGCGCCGTCAGTGTCAGCCCCTAATACCTGAGACAAAGGTAAGCTCCTAATTTTACCCCTGAGGCGTTGTAATATTTTTGCAGAATGTAGTACATAAGCGATACATCGACCCCTGGGTTCTCGCACTTACTCAGGTCACCTTTGCTTTCAGCTCAGATTTATAATAAAACTTATGATTCAAACTTATGAAAGACTTTTGAAGAATACGTTGAGATTTGAACGGTGCACCTATTAGTTTAATGACCTATAATATGAATCGAAGCTGTGGACTCCTTTGTTCTCATATCGGCTTTTTCATAAAGCTGCATCGATTATGTAGTTTTATATGCATAAGTAGGTAGTTGTCATATACGCTAGTAATGCGACTTAAAAGAAAATGAAGCCCAGTGAAAGTCACAAAGGTTTTAATTCTCTCGCCTTTATGTACGTAGTTCCTTTCTCAGCTAATGCACATTTTCTGCTCAAACCTTCTACTGTATCTTTCAATTTTGTTCGTTTACAACATTTACCTCTGTATACAGATGTTCGTGTTCCTTGTGCGACAGCTGTGCAGACACGCTGGGAGGCCGAGGTCGTGCGGGGCAGGCGGTGCCCTCTCGGAGCGCGCTTCCACCAGCCTCAGCGCTGCCAGGCGCCTGTTCTCATGACGCCATGATAGGGCAGTAAAGTTTTCGAAGTATGAGCCGTCTGTGTCTTGGACCCTGGACAGAGAACAACACATTAGTTTTCACTACAACGGCTTTTCTACAAAAACTGAAAGTCATAGCTAGAAGTCTCAAGGAACCTAACTCAGTGACTTGGATTCGGTTTGCGCTTTTCTTAAAAAAACGTACCATCATCAGTCAGATATACCTACGTATAAGGTAACGATTTGAAATAATTGTAATTATTTCAACTGTGTTTTATATAAAATATTTATTTTGTATTGACATAACACTATTTTGTTTAATAATGTTTGTGTAGGACCACATAGTCCTAGCTTTTATATTCTAGATCTATTGAAATGTTTTCAAAGCTTCTAGGTATTATAGTGAGCTTCATTAATAACTGAAGGGACTTAGGTAGCTGTAATTTCATTCAGACGAAATTCTTAAACATTACATTGAAATTATTTGAAATTGTAGACCTTTATTTTGTTCTAAATTCTAATTATTACTTATTTCGGTTGTTAAAAGCTTAGTCAATCTTAAGTGATATAAAAATATCCATTAGTGTTCGTTAAATCCTTTAAATAAAACTCATTTTAAATAATGTTGAAGAAGTCGTAGACTGTCTCAAGATCACACGAACTTTAGAAATGTTCTAAATGAACTTTGCAAATGTAAACTTTCCTTAGCGTTATGCTACATTCAAAATATTATTTACTTATATAGGTTTCTTATTTGCGTAGGTGCGTCGAAGTCAAATTAATAAATATGTACTTAACTAATGACCTCTGTATTTTCTGTACTTAGTCCTGAATTTATCGATAGGCACCAACATTCGTGATTCGTCCATAATCCCTAAATCGGTCCAATGGAGCATTTATCACGTATACCATTTCGCATTATTTATTTACTTCAATAAATATTACGGTTTACTGCTATGCATAAACTTTACTATGATTTATTTAAATAACAGATGATACTGCAATCAAATAGGTTGAATCTTCGGCAATGTTGAACAATTGACTTAGATATTAGTAAACGTGGTGAACATGACCAAAACGGTATCAAATAATATTAATTTAATCGAGATTACTGAAACTATAGGTGTCCGTATTATAACGTACCTACATAATACGAGACGAGGTTTAACGATAGCCTTGACTATTGTTTGTGACACAACAATAGGCGTTAACTAAGATCGTTGTTAACCGAACATTTAGAATAATAGGAAATTACACAATAGCGGCTTTCTTCGTAATTAGCATTGGGTGTTGTCTTAAATATTATAAATGAGACGCCTGTGGCTAAGCAACAGCCGTAGACGTAAGTACCTATAACTACTGATCAAGGTTTAGCTGACCTATTTGGTATCAGAAAAACATCAAATTCAACAGTTGGTTTAAAGACAAAAGGAAGATTACAAAAGAATATTTATAGGAAACAAAATATAAAAGGACAATGCCTAAAACGTCCCCACCCACCAACAGACTTGAAAGTAGTGTCATTGGATGCGCCTCATTTAATAGATCATTTCTTATTATGGAGACACATTCCAAAAGTATGGGGTTTAGGAACTATAAGACAATTTAGTATCCTTAATAATCAATTAACTTCAAGTTTGTTAACCAATTACTCAGAGTTAGGTGGACCGATTTTGATTTTTTGTTTTATTTTAAAGAATCTATCCCAAAGTTAGTCTAATGTAATTTTCATCAAGATCTTTTGAGCAGTTTTTAGTTATCATCGGTTAAAATAATCGGTTTGAAGAGGCAATGTAGGATGTCGTGAGGACACCTTCACCACCACCAACAGACTTGAAACTAGTGTCATCGGAAGCGCTCCTTTGATAGATCATGACTATCATAACGATTTACGCCAAATGTATGGGGTTTTGGAAATATTCGACATTTTAGTATCCACAATTAACGTAACGTTAGGTTAGGTTAGTAGGTATACACCGTGACTTTTTAGTCGTCTTACAACGGCAGCCCACTTCATGTATCCAATGACTAGTAAACTTTCATATTAAAAAAAACAATTATGAGATTTGAATAATTTAAAAATAAAAATAATCCATCAAACCCCAAACATTTAGAGTATGTCGTCACAGTAAAAAATATCTATCGGATAAGGCGCTTCTGATGACACTAGGTTCAACTCTGTTGAGTCAGTAAAGGTCCATACAAAATCATTTAACCAATTATCATTCTAACCGGTGATAACTCAAAGTTGCTAAAAGATCCCGATGAAAATTATATCGGACTAACGTTGAGACACCTTCTTCGCATTAAAACAAAATAATCAAAATCGGTAGACGCAACTCCGAGTAATTGGTTAACAAACTTGACGTTTATTGATTATTAAGGATATTAAAATGTCGTGTATTTCCAAAACCCCATACATTTAGAGTAAATCGTTTTGATAATCATGATCTATCGAAGGATGCGCTTCCGATGACACTAGTTTCAAGTCTGTTGGTGGGTGGGGACAGGGTCCATACAAAATCCGGCATTGTCCTTTAACAGATCAGTGAGCGCCTACAACTATTTATTTGAAAAGAGTGTCCATTGTGTAACACATTGTGTATATTGCCAGTTCTTCTCCATGAGACCAACTCCTAAGAACCGTGCATCTAGCCGCTTTGACGGTTCATAAAGACCTGTAGTACGTGTGCTCTACATATACGTATAAACTTTGACTTTGTAGGCAAGTGCGTTGAAGCGGTAGGCTTGCAGAAGCTTTCCGAGAAACACCGATTCTCAGTTTTATACGAAAAGATTGTATTGATACTTGAGAAAATGCTAGTCAGATAATAGTCTATAAATAATAAGTGAGCTGTAGTTAGTACACCAAGATTTAACAAGTGTTTGACCTTCAGTCGACAAAGGTGTTGTGAATTACGGTCGAAGTGGAAACAACAAGTTGCTACTGATTGATGTTGGCAATCAATACAAGGGCGCGGGACTTTGCTGACACTCGCACTGAACCCTATTAGGACGGCAGCCCTACGCTGAAAACCGATACTTGTGTTATTTATTTGCCTTTGTTTAATATACAAATAAGGTGTGGAAATAATCTGCCCACAAGTACACCGCTGAAGTGTAAAGGTATCGCAAATGGCATATAAATGTATTTCGATTTCCTGTAATGATATAAATACGTCGATTTTATATTCATCCCTGTCAAAGGCCTATGAAATTCTATTATAAACGGACATAAATAACCTAGATTTCCGAATATAATAAAATACAACAAGCATTAAATATCACGAGGGTCCAATCTATACTATTAAATCAGAATTGATTCGGAACCCTTTCGTATTACAGTAAGCTTGTAACGCCGAGGTTTTATTTAATAGTTAGAGGCGCGCCGGGTTTAGGGAGGGTAGGCACAATAGACATAAAGGTAACATAAAGCCAGTCCCACGCGTATCGGAAACGCGTGACATGTGCGTGACGGTCAGTTTGCTGTTTCTTTTACACATTACCCGCGATACAAGAGCTTGGGACTACGGCCCGACATACCCGAACTTTATACAAGGCCGAACAAAACTATGGATGTAGCGTTCCTTTTTATATGTGTAACATAACTTTATCGACGAAGGCTGTAAACATTCGTAGAGAAACAAAGGTTTTTCTACAGAGAACTAAATTTCTTTTCTCAGCAACTGTTTATTACTATAACTTTTGCAAGACTTATTTTATTTTTCTTAATGTATATTTATGACTCGGATCAATCCGTTCGCAATTTTAATATAAATGAAACATTATATTCTCTATTTTATTTATAAAACCATTTCATTGAAATTGAACAATTTATTTTTATTTGAATTGAAATAAAATGAGTTTCTAATTCTCTAGTTAGACTATAATAACTTTATCTCTGCGATGCCTCGATGACAAGTTAATGGAAACAAGTAAATATTTTAAATAAAAATACTTTTAAAAGGGTTTGTACCTTCGTGTTGAAAAAACTTATATTCTACTTTAAGATACACATAAAATACAATTATGATAAGTTTTGGCTTGATTTTGAGGCGACATTAATGCATACAAACGTAGCTTCTGCAAATCTAAATAATTACCTGCTAGCATTTCTAACTCAATAAACTTTCTTATTCAATAACCATTTTTATATTATATACACAATATCTAATTAGATATTAAATTAACCCTCGTCAAAGTGTCGAAAAATTACATCAAAGGCACAAATGTAATCAAAATATACCAATAACTTAGAAACTTTCATTATCTAATTTAAGTACTTCATTACAGCTATGAACATTTTATTTTAAACTTCTTAATTAACAATAAGAGAGCTGAATCTTACGAGGGCTAATTCTTGATCCACTTAAGTAATCTAATCAAATATGCCAAAGAAAAGTGCCAAAAATCCTAATAAAGTCTTCAGTATAAAAGGAACGATTTTTGTGTAATTTGACTGGCACGGCGTACCATAGACAAGGTTTTAAAGGTTGCGTGACCACGATTACAACAAATGGGCCTCCATTCATTGTGCCGGGGCAGGACGTTAACGAGCTGATAATGAAATTGATAGACAAGGACTCACGGTGTACAGCCTTACTGGGGCTCAGGAGCGCTATTTTTAACCCCGACGCAAAACGACGGGGTGTTATAAGTTTGACGTGTCTGTGTGTGTGTGTGTGTGTGTGTGTGTGTGTGTGTGTGTGTGTGTGTGTGTGTATGTGGCATCGTAGCTCCCAAACGGATGATCCGATTGTAATGCGGTTTTGTTTAAAGGTATGTCAGTCAGGAGTGTTCTTAGCTATGTTTGGTGGAAATCGGTTCAGGTCTTCAAGGTCATCAGCTCGTTTGCTAGATGTGATAGGAATGTTACACGCTCAGTTTACTTGCAAGTATATGTGGGATCTGAAATTTGTAACACTAATGTCTTTTGGAACCACTGAGCTGGTCTGCTGTTAGGGCACGAAGGTAGGAGACGTAACCCTGAACTGCCTCTTAGTAAACCCATCGAGTTTGGGCTCGTTGAATTTGTCTTGACGAGTTCTCTTCATGTTTCTGATTGACGAGAACCTGATGCTGGAAATGGGATGTGGCGGATGAAACCCTGGAATGCCGGAATGAAACGGATAAACCGATTTATATTTTTGCTGAAAATCTAGAATGTCCAAAGGTTAATCTTTATTGTTTCTCAATCTGTGCAATTCTCCCAGAGCCAGTTTGTCATGAGGATTGTTAAACAGCTTCCTATGGCCGAGATTGCATATAGCGACCCCATCTTAAGATAAAATAAATTAAATGAAAGAAGGAAAAATTAAGGAGCTCCTTTAAAAAGCATGAAATAAAATTAAATTATAAATTTAAAAAAACCCCCGACCCAAAAAAAGTACGCAATAATTATGACAAAAGGTTAAAAACGCTAAACCCTATAAAAAGCAAAAAATAACTTTTAACACTACGTAAACTAAATTTTGACGTGTCGGGGGACCGCTTTTTACCTTCATAAATACTTACATAAATCAAATGATACCTACCTAATTACAACATTCGTTTTAAAAAACACGTATCTAAAGTAATGAATTAGAGCGGTCCCCCGACACGACAAAATTTAGTTTACGTAGTGTTAAAAGTTATTTTTTGCTTTTTATAGGGTTTAGCGTTTTTAACCTTTTGTCATAATTATTGCGTACTTTTTTTGGGTCGGGGGTTTTTTTAAATTTATAATTTAATTTTATAGTTAAACAATTTTAAGCTAAGCAGTTTTAGCTAAGAATTTTCATCATCTTGATTCTTGTTGTCATTTTACAAAAGTGACATAGCAAATTGTTGAAAATATAAAACATATTGTTTACTTATATATTTTAGAGAATATAGTTACATAATGACATGATAATTTAATGTTTCTGTTGGCTGTTCAGATTCCGGTATAATAGGTATTGAAGATAAATAAATACTGTACTAAAATAAAAATGAACTAAAAATCCATTCAGTTATATCCGTTCATAAGCTCTCCGGAAATTCAACTGTAAAGAGCTTTGTCCAGTCACTGGTAGGCTTCAATACCTATTTACCTATGCATGGCATTAAAATTCCTAGAACTCGAATGCGGTTAATGGAAATTTAAATGACAAAGCTCTGAGAATATAAATTATTTTGGTATTTACCGGTATGAATTCCATTTGCAATTGAATACCGCCCTATCTAGATTAACGTTCAGACTAATCTTTCGGTTAACCCCAGAAAGGCAGCTCATAATCATAATACGTATGTAGGTAACTCTACACCGTCTCGCCGAGTCAACCTTCAGCAGAAAGTTCATTAGAACAAGCATTATTATTTGGTAACTGTACGTGAACTATGAACATATGACTTTGAGAAAGGTTTGCTGGCCATTGACTTGTCAACAAGATCTTTATGTTATTGTGAATTGTGAATACATTTGGATGTGAAGACACGTATTTAATCTGTGGTACGTTCACAAAGTTGGCATGACGTGACGTTATCTCGGCGTATGTGGGGCAAGCCCCGTGAGGGATGGCCACCAATCCTCGCGGGGCTCCGGTCAGCCATAAGACCTTCGTAGCAGTTTTCCTCACGAGTATTGTAATATATTACACGTTTATGATTTATAGCAATGTTAATGTTTTATTTATAACAGATTCTAAGGTTCGCAGTTGAGTACATTGTCTGAAGTCAGATCTAAATTCAGCCAGCTGGAGCTTTCAATTTAGGTCAGTTATGTATGTAGTATCTAACTATTCTGTAATCTGTGGTTATAATTAAAGACAATCCCCTCGAAATAAACTATAATAGGCTGGACGAAACACGATGTAGATACGAATATATACCTAAAGTAAACAGACCTACTTATTTTCAAAATAGACCGTACATTGTTTATAATTGTATAGGTACTAATAGGTACTAACTAAACCCACGTTACACAGTTTATTTATAAATAAAGCTACCTGTATATCGATTCACTCTGTTCCCTCTCCTTTTTATATCTGTCAGCTTCATTCACCACGCACAGCGAAGTGTAAACCAACTGCGGAATTTCCTGTTCCTTTTCATATGTCTATTTAACGAGAAAAACGTATGCATTGATATCCGTACCAGGAATATCACATTTCTGTTTGCGAATTCAATATAATCATTCTACCATCCAGGAATATACAAACAATGCCAGTTGCATGAAATACAAGAAAATTAATTTTTCAACTCTCGCTCCATGAATTTCTGGTTTTCATTAATTGTATTTGTAGCTAAGTGAAATACCTTGTTAATGTCGTAAATGTCTTGTGAGCCGTCGAAGCCAATCACGAAACAGAAACCGTCGATCCCTTTGTGTTTTGGAAATTATTTTACCTACCTATGCCGATGCGTACCTTGTAATATAATGGCGCTTTGTAGGCTGGATTTCGGCCACGACAACTGTTCTCAAGCCCAGGGACATCTGCCAGGTCAAGCCAAAATGCTAACTTCATGAAAGTGTTGAAAAAAAAACGAGATAGGCTTTTGGACAACTCCCTTTCATGTCAAGTCACTTTTCTGAAGCTCATAATATGTTCTATTCAATATAGCTTACGTAGATACGTACATAAATCATGTCGCAAATCAATAAACATATTCAGTGATTAATAATGTTATTGTAAGTAGGTCAGCGGGCGACCTGTTGCACGTCCTTGCACGTGTCCCCTCCCCATCCCACGTCACCTACGCAAGTACGCACTACCCCTCATCCCGCGCCTTTTACTTCGCAATCATCGCACCACTGTTGCCAGCTTTTATCTAATTGAAAACCTCTCGTGTCAACTTATGTCAGACACTACCGAGCTAATGCGAGGGACGACTTCGCACAAAAACTTTGTAACTCGAAATAAGGCTGGCTTTATAACGCCACATAAACTCATCTGACGAGCGCTGGCAGTTGCCGCTCCGCACTGCATGTCGATTCTATAAAATATCACAACTCACTTCGACATCACTCTCACTTCGACTTCGATCTAAAGGTGGAATTCCGTGGACGCGACAATAGTCAACCTATGAAAATGTATGGCACCGTTGCCGAGGCCCGTGACAGTCGCGCGCGGCCGACGAATTTCGTAAGCTGCTCGCGGCATTGTCAACAATTTAATTCTGGTTTTACTAAAATTCTATAGATGTTATTAAGCGCTAGACCATGTTGAGAAGCGTACGGCCGCGAGCGGCTCACGAAATTCGTCGTCCTCGCGCGACTGTCGCGGCCCTCGGCAGCGGTGCCATACATTTTCATAGGTTGACTTTGTCGCGCGCGGCTGCGACAATCGCGACCCACGGAATTCTACCTTAAAGTTTCGTGATTGACATTGTCAAACTACACTAGCGCTTCACTATCGAGCGTGTTGACAAGTTGAACTAAATTAAAGTCGAGATTTTGACAGATCTGCCAAAATCTGTCTATCTATAGGGAGGTAGGGGAGATGGGCAGTTGGGAGATGATGAAATCAGAATAAAAGGGGTCCTTTTATTCTGATTTGATCATAGTTTTATTGGGTAGTTTACGTTACCGACTGGTAACGGTGTTCATCCATAGACTTTCTGTCATTTCTGTGAGTTGTCAAGAACAAACACTCGTAAAAGTACTTAAATATTTTGTTGCGGTTTCGGATCGTTATAAAGAGAAACTAATGAAAGGTATGTGTATTTTCTATTATTAATGATTGATTGTCAAAATCTCCAGTTACGATTATAGTAAGTCGATGCAATCCACACCTATTATACCTCTAGAAGAGGTACTACAGCAATAGTTTATGGGCCCCACGTTTTATTTTAGTCTAATATGACCGGGACCACCGTAGGTTGACAGGTAAGTAACTATTTTTTATTTTCTAGTTTTCAGTGCACATAAGATAAAACCGTTTTAGTTAAGTTTTTTTACCGATTTTTTTTTATAAACTAAGTCAAAAGTGTCCAATGCTCCCTATGGTAGGGAGGCTTGGACATACCATGTAATGTATAATTTGTAAATTTTTGTTCTTCTTCTTCAGTGAAAATTTGTGAGGTTATAAATCTGCGCTAAAATCCTTTATAGAATCTTGTTTCAGGTACCGTTGCCAACTTGATCTAGGGACTCCATATTTATCAGCTGTTAATTTTATTTTTAACCTTTTGATACCTCTTGTATTGCTCGTTATATTAAATCTTTAAGAATTTCCCGTCGCAAACCATTCTTTTAACCCCGACGCAAAAACGACGGGGTGTTATAAGTTTGACGTGTCTGTGTGTGTGTGTATGTGGCATCGTAGCTCCCAAACGGATGATCCGATTGTAATGCGGTTTTTTTTGTTTAAAAGGAATGTCATTCGGGAGTGTTCTTAGCTATGTTTGGTGGAAATCGGTTCAGGTCTTCAAGGTCATCAGCTCGTTTGTTAGGTGTGATAGGAATGTTACACGCTCAGTTTACTTGCAAGCATATGTGGGATCTAAAATTTGAAATACTAATGTCTTCTGGAACCACTGAGCTGGTCTGCTGTTAGGACACGAAGATAGGAGACGTAACCCTGAACTGCCTTTTAGTAAACCCATCGAGTTTGGGCTCGTTTAATTTGTCTTGACTAGTTTTCTTCATGTTTCTAATTGACGAGAACCTAATGCTGGAAATGGGATGTGGCGGATGAAACCCTAGAATGATATATAACCCTGGATCAACAAAGGTCCATCTTTATTGTTTCTCAATCTGTGCAATTCTCCCAGAGCCAGTTTGTCATGAGGATTGTTAAACAGCTTCCTTTGGCTGAGATCGCATATAGCGAACCCATCATAAAAAGAAGGAAAATTAAGGAGCTCCTTTAAAACCATAAAATAAAATAAAATTATAAATTTTAAAAACCCCGACCCAAAAAGTAGGCAATTATTATGACAAAATGTTATAAACGATAAACCCTATAAAAGCAAAAGTAACTTTAAACACTACGTAAGTACCAACTAAAGCATGTCAGACTAAACAAAATTTTGACGTGTCGACGGTTTTATTGAAACCGTTTAAATATCTCGTAATGTTGAAACTGATTGTAATTTTTAGGATAGCTCTTTGATTTTATCTAGCCAAACATAAGAAATGACAATAAAAGTTGATTATCTGTAAAATCTGAATTTTTTATGCAATAAATGTGAAAAGTGCCCATCCCTCCCTACCTCCCTAAAGTATGAAATGACATTACGAATCGAAGTGAAATGCGAGTTGTTGATCGAATTTTATAGAATCGCAGGACTGATAAACCTTATCAACGAGCTAATGAATAAAATTTCCTGTGAACCATATGGACTAGTCGGAGTGCCTAATGGATTTTACTAGAGATACGCTGCTAAGTATTGAAATTTTAGATAAACTATTAAAGTAAATGCCAATCTACTGGTTTCGTTAATATTCAAGTTTAATGGCTAGATATGTAATACATCCAAATCATAAAGCCTTAAAAATACCATATAACTTTAATATCAAATGAAAGCATAAATAAGACACCTGCTGGTTTAATCATGTTTTCTTTACTTCCAAATGGGGCTCGTGCTGCGAGTCAATTCATCTAACGACATCACATCTCTCACATCTTATTTAACACAATGAATTTCTTAGAATTAATATGTATTGCGAGTGTCGTGATGCTCTAAGCCTTTGAAGGACGCACAAAAGAAAGCCTTTTATAAAGGTTCATTGCACGTAATTTCAATTTATTGTTCACGATCATTCAAGCTTTACATAAAATTGCGTCTTTTGGACAAACGTAATAAAAACTACTCCGACAGCTGGTGTTTACCTAAAATACGTTCTCAAGTATTTGGTTTAGGGGACATCTAATCTCTATTCGTGACATGTTTCGTCTCAGGGCCGTGAGGAGTTACCGCTAATTTGCAATTCCCCTCGCCTTGGGAACACGTTAATATCCTTCGAGAGCCTGTGATTTCCCCAATATCATTATTTGTCTTGATAGCCTTTGTTGAGCGGCGGCAAGAACCAAATCTCAAAGATTTAGCTAATCATTGGCAACTTGAAAATTTTACCTTCAAAATTCGATTTAGGTCCGAAAATGGCGTGCTATTGAGGATCACTTGGAAGTGTTGGTTTTATTTTATGAAATGCAGAGGTTTCACTTACCCAGAATTGACAGAGTTGTCAACTTCAGGCCAAGAGAGGCGTCGTTTGCAGAATGCCATGGTGGGTTTCCGGCGGCTGCTGGTTGCGAGGCACGCGCAGTGACCCTCCACGGCGAGGTGGAGGCGCGGGCGCCAGGCAGTCCAGCGTGCGGCGCCTCGCACTCAGTGCTGATGCTCCTTCCGTTGGTACCACGCGAGGAAACCCTACGAAGAGTAAAATGGTTTTAAAACCGGTTTCAAACCACCGAGTGATAAGTACAATCTAACTTAAGCATGCGAATAAATGTCTGGTGCTATTGAATTGTTCAATTAAAGTTACCGCGGCCTTGAAACGTTAAGGGCTAAAGTCAGTAAAAGAACTGACACCTTCTTTCACACCTCTCATATAAATGTAATTCCTATTCGTACGAAAATCGTCTCGTTAATTGTCCAAACGATTTTGCGTTTGACAGAAATCTCTAGTAGGTACTTAAGGACAAACACTTTTACCAAGTTCAAAATTTTCTTTCAAAGTTACAATCTTGCAAGAACAAAATTTTATGACGACACACTTTCAAATCTGGCACACTTTAACTTTTGAAGTCTTTAAGAATTCCTCAGCTTCTAAAACTGCTTCCGTTTTCAAAGTTTGCCAGGAATAAACAAACACGGAACTTATTACATTATCCAGTACAGAGTCTTACGTTCAGTCAACATTTTTAAATTATCCTTTATTTAGTTGATCAATGAAAAATGCAAAGTATGTGCGTTCGACATGAAAATTACGAACCCTTCGTAATAAGTATACTACCGAAACTCGTGTCTATATTACCTAACATTTTAATGAGTTTTTGTTCAAGAATAACAAATAAAAAGTTTAAGTATACCTACATACATTTTGAATAGATACTGAGACTTATTTTAAAGTACTTCATTATGTGGAGTGGCTTCAAACGGCGAGCTTTAGTGTTTGTATTAACTATTCCAATTACAGGAAATAAATTGTTAATTTTAATATTCAGTGTATCAAAAGCTAGTTATGATGACTCAATTACCTCTCATGGTAGCTGTAGATGGTGGCGGCGGGTGCGCCTGCGACTCCTCGGCGGAGCGATGACGGGAGGGCGGCGCGCGGCGTGGCGACAGCGCCAGCCCCGCCACGCTGTCCGCCACGCCCGCCACATACTGACCCAGCGACGTCAGGAAACTCATGGCTGCGGTACACCACTCAGTTGAACAAAGCACTCATTTGAAACCATGCACTGATCAGTCAATTTATTGCAACACTCATTTCATTCAACTTCTATCCAGTCAATTACACGTAGCACTCATCTCAATACACAGTACCGTCGGAAACGTTCACGGATTAACTCATCGTCGCACCAGTCCAGATGTAGTCCACACTTCACCTGCAAAGAAAACAAAACATACGTGAACATTGACAACACGAACTGAATTTCTGAAATAACTGTTAATCCTTTTACGTCAGGACGAGCTTCTCTCTCTAACCGACTTTCAATTAAGCCGAAAGACTTTGGAAACGGATGACACAATTGCGTAGTTCGAATAACGACATTCAGACTTGGTAATATTGCACCGGGTTAATAGGAGACAATGTCAGGTTGCCAACCCCGTCAAACAGTGAACAGCATTATTGAAATATGGACACGAAGGGATATTGCTGTCCATTATTATAAAATCTGCACGTCTTCCTACAGAACAGAGGCATTGTCTACACAACAATTGTTTGAGGGCGAGGTCGGTGTCGGACATAGCCTCATCATGTCGGACTTGTACATATTTGTGATACAAGTAATAACACAACAGAGGTACAGCTTTCTTTAATGAAAACTATACCTTTCAGTGCCTATTATATAAAAGAGTAATATTTCTAGAAGTTTCTTCTTCAAACATAAATAAAAGGAAGGGACATTACATAAATGGATTTATTTTCTAATATTCCCAGTACTCTCCTCGTATGTAGGCAACGGACAGCGGACGTCGAGATCAGCACATAAAAGCATTAGATAATGTTTGTATTGGAAAACACAACACTACCGGATACAATCACGTATCCCAGTCGCGTACAAATCATATATAATGTCATAGATTTTAAATTTAACATTTTATCTACTCAGTAAGCAGAATAATATTTGATTAAAGGCTAGCAGAATACGCTGTCAGCCGATTGTTCAGACTGCAATGTACGGAGCTCTAATATGGAAATGTCAAGCCTCTTGAAGTCCAATTAAACTTTCGCCTTATATTCTAAAATGTTAGTAAAAATATTCGATTAAGTATTGGACCAATTGCCAGGTATCTTCAACCCGAAATTCAAGGAATCATTCATTCCAGGAATCTGGTAAATATCAAATATTAAAGGCAACCTTCAATATTTTCAGGTAATAAATTTAAGCTATAAACATTTTACGATTGCGGGGATTTTCTCAAAAGATGCCTTTTGTTACATTTTATGGACACTATAAGATTTTTTATTGAGAAAATTCATTATTTACCCTCCGGCCAGCGTCTGTTCTGTAAAGGTTTGTTTAGATTAATTTCTACTGTTGCGATAAAATGAATACAAAGGAAAACAATATTTTCCACAACAACAGTTACCTACTAATCTTTTTATAAATAGGTACAAGTCTTCGGAAATTGAAATAACAAGCTTTTCACAATTAAGATTGGGCTTTTGGCCAGAATTATGTAATTGAGGCTGAAAATGTCGTTTCAAACAACTACGATTGCCAAACTTGAGTAAATAAGCAAGGAGGTTCAGGGCATGTTTGCGGCCAGTTACTAGCAGTGAATCTATTATGTTAGGATCCTGAAGCTCGGCCATAATCCCGCCTCCTCAGTACTTACAATATTGGGAATTGACCCCGGCTAGAGCAAGCTACAATACGGCCTACTGGGGTTTGATTAGGCAGGGCTTTGTTTAAACGGACCACACTATTACGAGCGACGACCGGTACGTTTCCTTCCCACATCCAATGGTTACTAGGTCGATTATTCCCCAATTCATCTCAAATATAATCAACAACACTGTTGGTACTCAAACTTGTGCAAATATTCAATAATTCACAAATCTCGGAAGCTAAATCGAAGATGATAAGCAATTAAGTAAAATCAATAGCCTTGTAATAGCGCGATGGCATAGTGATCGCTCGCATTCGATACTTTTATTAAAAGTTAGACTCAAGTATTTGAATTATAAATGAATCAACTTAAGGAAATTGCGTCTTTAACATCAAATCCATTACTCCTGAGGATAGATAACTTTTCAGATTTAATCCTTAAGAATTTTTGAATTTTTGGATGAAACTAGAAGGCTGTTTATTTGTATGACTAGGTACCTAAATTCTTTAACCTAGATATGTCTCGTTGTACCTTGTTGCAATTTTCAATTTCATCCAGGTATAACCATTTATTATATTAAATCGATATATTGTAGCTTTATGTGCTTTGCTTAACGGGGTACGAAGCAATTGAAATAAAACTAATTTAGCTCTAAATTATTTATTCTTAATGAAAACGTGTTTCATAAGCACAAATAAATCTATAAAAAGATTAATATTCCCGTCGCATAGTTAGGGCCAACTACTAAAGATCAGCACAGAAAGGCTAAATCAAAAGTTATTATGTTAGTTTGGAAAGGCGCAGTGTGGACAAAAGCGCGAATTTTGCAAATAGGTCGCCTCCTGTTTAAGGGTTAATGAACAAATTAAGGCGGGCCCCCAGATGGCTGCGTTGTTCCCTCGGGGCCACTCTCAGCTTGCCCGCCTTTAATTTCGTTAAAATGAGGTTTTTATCAAAAATTCACACCTAGAATTTTGGTATGCGACGTGTTTGTGAGAAGTATTTTAATTAAATTTAAATATTTCAGACTAAAGTAACTCTTGTCTTGTTTGTTTTTGTAATCGAAAACATTCCAAGTATTTTTGTGAATTTATTCTTATTAAATTCAGTGTGTGATACATAGTGCAAGCTATTTTCCATTATATAATTATCTGGTTACCAACATTCGTAAAATGTCTATTTTACCTGGAAAGTTTAAGATAAAACTTTTCTAAAACGATCAGAGTAGCTTTGACTAATACATTTTCTGCCTCATACTAAATGCTCCTGAGATTATCACGGTCAATCAACAATCTTACTCATCTTTGTAACTATTGTATAGACAGAAGTATATATTAAAAAAAAAAAATGTATCTATTTATTTTTACACCTAAGTATATTATCATGAAGCTGTAGGTACAAACGATTTTCAAACTTCATTTAAAGTTGATATTGGATTTATTCAATGAAAATATTCAATTTTATAAAACATACTGAAAGCTGGACAGAGTGGGCCGACTCTCTCTTTCAATTAATTGTTTGCAGGAATTTCTGTAATTGGAATTCATAAATTCATTTTTACTTAATCAGCATCAATAAAGCAGCATCGAAAATATTGTTCGACCGAATTTCAACAAATTGTAAGAAAAGCAATGGTCTTTATCAATCTTTGTCCCATTTTTCTTCTCTAAAGTCAGGAAGAAAATCGACATTTGCAATTTCAAAAATAAATCTGGCACAAATACCAACTCTGAAATGATCCACAAAATAAATCTCTACTATTCAATCTCAGGTTGTTTTCCTGTAACATTCAAAATTTATTTTCCCATTTATAATACAATTTCGTGAGAAAGGACCTACACTTCGTACAGGTAACGAAATTGTCATTCTCAGAACCGTGGATCGAACAATAGAATTAATTATTACGTAAAACAAAACGAAGGTGTGCTTCGGAAACGTAACTCCAAGCGATTCAACGCATTGAAGATAATGCTTGCTAAGCGTTTACATTGAAATATTTGAACGCTTTAATTTGTTACTTAATTCGACTTCATTAATTATTCATTTAGATTAAAGCAATGAAAGATCAATTTGTGTGTCTGCTACCTTTAAAATCAACCCTGACTGAATATGAATAGGTTAATTCGCGATTACATCTCATTAAAAGATGGTTCTGTCTAATCAACCATCGCGATCAGGCCTAGCCTATTACCAACTATACTGAGGTCGGCTTTCAGGATAACCGGGATGAAAAGGCACCAGTGTTATCGCTACATTGTGCGTTTCCTCCAAAACATGTCCACAGCTCGTCTTTATGTCCTCTGAAGTCTATATATATCTTGCATGAGTTGTGGAATGAATAGTTCAAATACTTCTCTTAAACAGTAATACAGTTTAATTTTTTGACACTTATTAAAACCTTATGGAGGTGAAACTGTTATAATATTTAGAGGGACTTTAGAACTCTGAGCTAAGAGGGTCACATTTTATGAGATGACTGTATAAATGGACAGTCATTATATTTTTCAGACTATTTGACACGTACCCGTAAATACAATTCAATTTAATTACACTTCAACATTTGTGGTAACACTCTTTTGTTGACACTCGTGAATGAACACACATTATTTATTTGTCCGTCAAAAACAATACTCGCCTCGCTCATGTAAATTGGAGCACAACAAATTAATTATCAGTAAATGCAGGTGCAGTAAACAAAGGCCGCTTCGTAATTGCTTCGAAAAACACTCCGGTAGTAATGATATAAGGCTGGGGAAAAGTTAAGTTGATTTGGATTAAGACTAAATTGTAATGAGGCCAAAATAGCTGAAAATAGTAATTTCCATAAGGACTGAGAACACATTTATGCAGAATCATGTGGTCCGATTCAAAGCCGACCCTCACAGAGTGAAAGCAAAATAGAATAAAATGATTTACCGCGGGACTGATGTTCATTCACAACCACATCGAGTTTCACGCCAAAAATAAAAGAAACTCCGTGAAAAAAGGAAACGGTAACAGCACAACTGAATACAAATATATTAATAAAATAAATTACAAAATAATCTTTTGAGTCAGCTGGGTCTTCCTGTGGTTCGTTTAATTAAAGCTTCTACTTCGCGTCGGACGCAGACTTGGCAAATAAACTTTCATGTAAATTGCGACGTCCATCTCCTCTGCCTCTTTTTCATTCGGTTTAGGTGCTTTAAATGTCATCTAAACTGGATTTTATTTAAAATTGCCATATTTCAACGTTTAAGTTTTATTTATTACTAGCTGTTCTTCGCAGTTTCCTCCACGTCCCGGGAAAACCACTTCCCGAAACTAGGTAAAATGTGGAATTTGATCTTTCTCAGGCAGGCTATCTTGTGTACCAACCACTAGAATCATTCAACAGTCAATTTGGCTTAAGAGAGCAATAAACAGACAGACTTTTGCAATTTATTTTTAAGGATAAATATTTTAAGGCTTGCTTTTGCCCTCGCCTCACTGACACTAAGTGACGGTCCGTTGACGATGAACATACCTGCTTATAAAAATCTCCTAATTTATGTATACTATGGATCCTTCAGTAAGGATCTTACATTTTGAGGTTCTTGCATAAATTCATTCTAGTGCTCAAATTGTCTGATACTCATTATAAGATAGTTTCTGCTCTAGGGTCTAGTTTCCTTTATGCAAAATCGTAAAACATAAGGGGACATTGCTGGTTCGTGACATGTAGTCGCAGTTTTGTAGCTTGCGCTGGTTACCTAATGAGTTTCCTACTTCGTAATATAGCAATTGTGTTGATAAATTACAGCACAAGTTCAAGTGGACCACTTGTAATGGGCCGCCACTAACTCGCCAGTTAATTACGTGATCAATCAAATGATGAAGCAATATTTCACAACAACGTTATGTCAAAACCATACTACAAAATATTAAGATCACTTTTGTATTAACGGAAATATTTATTGTGATTAAAATAAGAGAACACTCGAGAATACATCAACAGCGTACGCCATAATATGAACTTAGAAGAAAGAACAACTTAAGTAACTATGCGGGTCCAAAATTACTTATTTCTACGTACATATAATATTTTGCTAACTCCCAACTGACGAAAAGCACGCCCACGCAGGAATCATACAAACAGAAACTGTCGAAACTTAATTCGTCAAAATCCCATAAGGAAAAGAAAATTAGATTACATGAAATGAAAATATCCTGTAGGATTTTGCCGAAGATTACCGAATAAATCTTAGCCTTTACGATACGAAGAAAAATACTGAAACGTGATTAAAAAATATTTCTTGAAAAATATAATATCATGTCGCTTAGCCCTAAACAAAAAGTCGGATGACATAATTCTTCGGCCGAGACAAAAAGAATGTCGTCCTCTTTTATGAAAATCTTGGGCATTTCTTGTCAAAGATTTAAAAAGTCTTCGTACATTTCTTATAGGTTAGGTCGGATACACTAATGAAGTTACAAGACGTTGTTCCGAGAAGAGCTGAGTATTTTACATAACACACGTAAAGTCTGCGGTGTAGTGGGAGCACTTTTAGCAAGCGTAATGCCTGTTTCGCTGCTGTATAAAAGATCTTCTAGAATATTTTTACGTAATTGCCTGCTTTGAAGACTGTCGCGTGAGTCTTGTCGGAAGGCAAGCGCAGCACTAATTGTCAAAATAAGACAACCCATGTTCCGTTAAAAGTTGATTTTTAAACCTATGTAAAGTAATTCCGATGAAAATTGACTTATTAAAACGTATTCGGGAACGCACTTCGTCGCCGGTGTTTTAGCTAGAATATAAAAATCTTAATCGAACATTTTGAGTACCTAATTCTCGATGTTTATTACAGTTTAATCTATTTAATACTTTGCTCTCCTAAACATTTAACAACAACTAATTTCAGGTGCCAGATGGTGGCATATAAATAAGATTGGGTACTTATATTTATAGATCGACCGCTATATTTTAGTAAGTCTAGTTTCATGATTTAAATTCGTAACGTTAAGATAACCGTATGGAATTGAACTTTATCTGCCATAACATTATATGTATGAATCTGAATAGTGCTACAATATTGTCTTAAGAGTACTTTGCAGTTCATTATTTGCTTTACAACTTTAGGCAGAGTTAAGAAACACGACATCTTCTATAAGAACTAACATTTTGCTGTAGTTTCAAGAGTGTGCTGAAAATCCCAGTTCATTTACAAATGTGGTAATTGAACAGTGAGTATATTGCTCGTATATAAATACTAACCTAACTCGCTTCTCACCCACTTCAGAAACATAATGAGGTTCAACCGCAGTATCTAATTTAGTACCATCTTACCTAAACTGAGCCACACGGCTGTACTCAAGATCTCTAGAATAATCCCAAGATTATAAAGATTTAGTTTAAGACCTTACAATAATATTATTAATACTATAAACGCTCTAAAAACGACACGTATGCCGATTGTGGTACACGTAATCATAAAGAATACGTTTCTCGTCCATTGTAACTTGAATTGAAATTGAATTTTAGCCACGAATTCAGATTGAGAGTCCAGCTCCGAAAATTACGAGTTTTCCGACAGTCAGTCACCGTTCCGACGTGTTTCATAAATGGGAATAGTCAACAGTGGAAACGGCAGACGAATAATTAAAAGAGCGCTGCTGTGGACTTTGGTTCCATCGGCGATTTTATGCAACAGCTTCAAAACGAGCTTTACAAAACCTTCGTTGGGTACATATTTACAGTAGCTTCGCGGCCAACTAGACTATATATTTGTAAATGTTTAATTATAACAAACGTTTGCATGTCTTCATGGACGTTAATAAGCAATCATCTACGTCTGAACACACAAAACGTCACACAAGTTAACGTGTTGACTTATAGCCGTCACGTACAAATTAAAGTGTCCAATCACATCCCCGAGCGGAACGAATGCAGAGCTGCAATTAAGTGGCTCGATGCTCCGGCCTTCACATTTCGGTGTACCCCCACCTACCTACAGTTACGTTGTAAGACAAAGCTAAAGAACATCGCAGATACGGGGCACGTTCAACTGCGCGCTTGTCATGAAAGTAATACAATATAAACAAGTATTTTATACAATTTCATTGGAAAACTTGCGAAGTACAAACAAGAAAATGTCCTCGCTGAGAGAATGTATTATTTGTTTTGAACGCAGTGTATGGTGGGTATTTTCTTTGTGTTGATTATGTATGGTTCAGGAAAGGCTTTTTATGTTATGCACTTTACCATATACCTATTGGTTTAAAAGATTGTTAAAATGAATGAATAAAATGTGGTAAAATAGTTTATTATCAATATTTTACAAAAATAAATAACAACACACATTACAGATACAACAATACACAACATCACATAAATAAGTATATAAAAAGTCAATTGCCAAATAAATATACTACGATTTAAAAATAAAGTAACAGAATTTGTAAACAAAACATTTAATTAAGCAAAACATAAAACACAGTTTAATACAAAACTATTAACAAAATATAAGTTGACACTTAATGTTACTTAAGAACTTACCTAGCCTCAAGCGAAATACATTATGAGGGCGCGGAGAATCCTTCGCTATCCGTTGGCACTCTGTAAACTTCGAACGATCTCAGTTCTTTTTCCGATATCCGAACTTAATTTGCGACGTTTAAAAGCTTTTATTTCGGGAGAGATATTTGTTGATTTTGCGAGGCTCAAATATGCAAAACCCGAATTCAGTACGTGATGAAGCGTAAGTGAGTCGAGTAGTCGGTGGTGGGGCGGCGCGGCGGCGCGAGGGTGCGTGGCGCGCGGCGGGCGGCTGGGCGGCGACTGACGTCCTCTGGCTCGTCCTGCCCGAGCCTCGCCCGGATCCCTTCCTGTTGATCGTGTACGCGACAGGTGATCTTAAACCTCTTTTAATCACTCATTTCTGTTTACAACTCTATCACTTTATTGATTTGTTGACCTTTGCTTCAAAGCTTAATTATTGTTATAGAACATCACCTCGACTTTACTTTAGCAATCTGCTAGGAACTGCAGATAACGGCAATTCCGCTTATCGCACTGGCTACTGGAACATAAAATCTTAATTTCTTCTTCACGTAACGTTCAGTGGGAAGTTAAAATGTAATAGTAAAATTAAACAGCTTTTTTACAATTACGCAACAAAGTTCATTATTTACTGTTATGTATATTATACAGAAGAATTAAATAGATAAGTAAAGGTAATTTTTGAGGAAAAGCTTTTTCATTTTCTGAACGATTCATACTTACAAATTACAACTTCTGAAAGAAACAAAGAAACCCACGAATAGAAAAAAATATTATTATATTTGAACTGTGAATAAGATGCTTTTCTGTTGAAAATATGAAAACGAAATGTTAATATTTCAAACAAGAGTTTTATGTTTGAATGTGAAAATTGCAAGCAAGACGCTTGTAGCACATAGTCGCGTAGTAGCGCGTAGCGAGCGTAGCAAGTGTAGCGCGTAGCCGCTACGTTTCTTTCTTTCAGGGAAATATACCAAGATTTAATGACTTGTGTATGTGTGAGGAAAACGGAATATGTTGAGGGTATAATTGTATCAAGTTTTGGTGTACGTTTCTGGTAGTAAGTGCCAAGAACCTAAATTAAATTGAACGGAACAAATACAAATTGTACTTATCTGTATGAAGATGTAAAGTTTTAGTGTTTTCGAAAAGTTTTCTACCAGTAGATAGCTATATTTGTAAGTAGTAGTGGGCATTTTATATTCAATAGGAGTAGTACCTTATCATATCGCTGCATAATCGACAAAACATATGAAGCACATTAAATTCCTGAGTAAAATCGATCGTAAATGCACAAAGCACACTCCACACAACTGTACGTTTGTGTTCTTTGTGAGCGTTAATTGGTGTCGCAAGCGCACATAGTTAAGCGACTCACGACTCTGACTGCTCCGTCTGCATTCCGCGAACTTTGGCCAACACTTGAACCACTCGTGTACTTGTTAGCTTACGGAGTTAGCCCGATTTCCAGCACGTATTGGTACATTCACCAAGTGCCAACTTAACTGTGCTAACTTAATTACTTCGCGTAAAAGTTTCTCGTGGTAATTTATTCTTAAGCGAGTGGTCGTTCGAACGGTGATTAGCAAAGTTTTGACTGCCACGCCGTCCCTCGATAAAACAAGTAAAATTACTTTCATATTTCGCTTAATATATCAAGACGTTGTATGTTATTGACGTTACAAGTTTTTAACTTTGAGTTAAGAAAGCTAATTATGAGGTCAAATCAATTTGAGAGCAAAAACGTTTGTTCGTACCTATGTCACTAGCACAAAGCTAAGCCTAAGCCTCTGAAGATCCAAATAAATGGAAGATATGTTTACTAGAGCGCGCAGAGGACGTTAAGTACACTAGAAGGGTTCTTTGGACAGTAAAATAGGTGGGTAGCCTGCCGAGAACGAAAAATACAAAACAAAATAAAAATAGAATGAGTTCGACTGCAATAAGAATATAAATAATATAGTAAAATATTTAGTCATCATTTATATACCGCTTTCCCTTGAAATGAATAATTTTAATATTAATTAGCTTTCCTCAAAATGTTTACAGCGAAATTACTAGGTAATAGGTAAACTTTTAACATTCCTATAATATGTATATGCATCATAAAAACGCAAAAGATAGACTTCAACGTTGGTAGGTATAATATTGTCATAGTTTTCCTTAATTTCATGTAAATGTAACACGTGACGAGTGTCGGTGAGAACAATTTGTCAAGTTGACAGGTCCGGCGAAAGGGTTCGTGTCAACGTGTCAACAGCGCAGATGACACCTTATCCTGTAAATGGAGGTATACGACGTCAATGTCACATTAGCTATTCCTACATGAAACAGAAACCTATGAATTTATGAACAATTCTATAATATCGACATTTTAAACAATCCCAGAATAATATAAAAAGTAAATCTGTAGAGGACGGGTAATTATTCCGAGCAGTGTCCCCTGACTCGCTTAAGTCTCCGTCTTTTGTTTGCGCCAGTGCCTAGTTCGGCTGCGCCTTATCGAGCTCCAGCAGCTACTGAGTCCAACATCCAATTAATCAACTAATCTGAACGTAGCTTCATCCGTTTCGATCGATTGCAGATACGGACAGCTATTATCGTTACTAGCAGAATGTTCTAACTTAGAACTTCTAAGCATACCAAAACTATTGAAGTCATCATTCCAAACAACAATAAATCATTAATACATATCTACATATTTGCTTAAAATACAAGTTATAATTATAAATTTTACCACATGTTAGCAAAGTACACATCATATAATTTGGCAAAATTTGCGCGAAAGCTTTTAATTTAATTAGCCCGTCATAATAATGCAAAGTTTCAAATTCCATGTCAACAAGGGTCTGTGTCGGATGTGGGTACACATTTGAGTAAACAACCTATTAGATAGTTTTCTGATTGTCTTCCACAGTCATTAGACACCAACTGACGCTGATGTTACGAGCGCGTAAATTAACACACGCCATAAAATACGCATCAAGCTACGGAGTCTGAGTGTTCGAGCGCTGTACGTCAGAAGCAACAACAGGAAGATTATTACACGCGATAAACCTTCATAGAAAAGAATAAACAGGACCAACCTTCATCATGGAGCTTTATTACAATTCGGCGATAAAATACATATTGAATGTTATCACACATCAAACATGACAAGTGATAAAATGAGTAGATAGTGCGAACATGTTGAGAACACACAGCTCAATATAAAAAGTAATAAGAGGAAAACACGATGAACTCGACACGACTGCAACCTTTGTCCCCGGAGAACGTTTGTGAAATAGCTTTCGACTTATTCCTACCACTGTCAAAATCGAAATGGTTACAAACGTACAACCGAATAAATAACGATATATTTAGTCTTTGATCTAGAGAGCATTCTTTCAGGAAAAATATTTGCGGCCTAGTTGAAAACTATGTTTGGTACATTCCTTAGATTCACTAACTTTCAAAAGTATTTAAGGTATTGAGAACTTTAGAATGGTGGAGTAAATATCTACTCTTATTTATTTGGTTATCTACCTAGAATCTAATTCCGATATATCACTAGTTTTCAAAAATCTAGATGGGGTAAATTATTCCCGGTTTTAGAAACAGTAGTACTTACAGTTATATCGTTGATATGATGAATGACTTACGTAAGTAGGAATATTTTAGGTAATGCATAACAGTTAAGTAATAAAAGATTGCAATAAAGTTTAAAAGGTTAAGTAGGATAATGATATCGTTAAGCGGGCGTGCGTGCCGAAGCAAGGCGTATGTCCACAGGTCGCAAATCCAATCTAAGCGGAGTGCACATCAATGGATCTGATTATCGATTGGCGACCGGAAATGAGCGCGCCGAGTGACGGCCACTCCACTACTGCCTTGTGCTGCACCGCAGAAGAACCAAACCGATTTTCACAAGCAGTGGTAAGGATCAGTTGTTTGTTGTCGTCGAATGCATGAATGAAAATGATAGAGTTATTTTGATGATGATGTGATGACAATCCATGAACGTATCAAAAATCACATCAATAAATGAATTTGAAATAGAAAAATGAATATAAGTACCTAAATGAATTTGTTTCAAATCTAGATGTAACATTGGTTTGAGATAAGATCTCATCTTACGTATGTAATGACGACACGTCAAGTATTCGGAACTGAGGTCTTTCCTCAAGATATTGAAGAGCAGAAAAAATACGTTCAATGCTTTGACTCACACATATGTAGGTAAAATTCGCGACTTCCTTTAATGGTCGATTGTTAGTCAGCCCACGTTGTGTCACGTTTGTTTTCTAATTCCTTCGAACCATGAATGAAATTCGTCGCATTGTGATTCCTTTTGCTTTCATGATAAACCAATGACGTAAAACTGATATGACGTTACAGGTCGTTTGATTCATGTGAAAAAAATCATCGTTGTTTTTATTGCATCATAGATCTTCTGCCTTTTAATTTTAGTGTGTGATCGTTAGAATTAGTGCCGAGAACCCACTTCCTGCCAACTTAAAATGTTTACCCTACGATCCCTACAACGACTAGGTACTAAATTGTGTGTTGTTTGAGCCATTACTTTGCAATTAAGAACATTTTATGATTTTAACACATATGGTTTGTATTCGCTTCAAAAGGTTATTTTTTCCTGTTTCTACGTAATAAACACTGTTATCATTAAAGAAGAAAACATAAGTTGATTTATTTTAAGACAATTTTTTCCGGTATTGTGTATTTTGAAACTGGATTATACTTTTCTTTAAGATTCAGGAATCTACAATAATAACAATGATAAATCAATTTCAGTCAATATGCAAACCAATGCTAATCCGTATCGGATTAACGTAGATAATCCGAACTACAATATGAGCAATACAAACAAATATCACTAATTGAAATAACATTGACTAATAAGTCCCTAACTGCGGTAAACGGGAAGTTCATAAACCAAACTCAACAATACTTGATAGGTTCATTATCTCTACAGAACAATAACAAGAGTATAAATAGCTCATCTCTATGCCTACATATGTACCTACTTATTCTATAAACAATCAACAAACATTTAGATAAAATACTAAATACTTCAGGTATTTGATTATAATTTTGGATGTTTCTACACATAGCTGAGTACAAACGCGCTGTTAACGTGAAGGTGCTCGCCCACTCGAGATAATCCCTCTGTCGCTTATTACAACCCCCTCGGGTGAAAGAAGTGACGTTTTTCTTCAGCGAAAACCACATTACCTTCTGCCAAATTAAACTTAGCTGTCATAATGTTCCTAGAAAAAATCTTTGGACTTAATATTATGTTTATAGTAGAAATAATTTAACAACTATCACTGAAATAATTTAAATCCAAGACAGGTCGTGTAAGTCTAGTACCCAAACTACATACAAATTTTTAAACATCGCCGTCATCTTACCTATATTTCAATAGTGTAGTAAGATGTTGAATTGACTAATAAAATAAAGTTGTCGTAGCAAATGTATCGTGAGTGCAGTGAGTGTCAGCAGGAGTGTGCAGTGCCGCGGCCCAGGTGAGCACTGTACCGTAGGACTCGCGCTGAGCTTGACCCATATTTTAAACCTATCGATCGCACCGCTCTCGCAAGGACCCTACACACTGAGCAATTTCCAGCCATGTTTATCTGGAGCAGTTAGAGGTATTCATAAGGAAAAGTGCCAAGTTTTACTGGAGGTTATTTCGGTTACAAAACACTCACTTTTTGCGTGTTCTTGGAGAAATTAACTACTTTCAAGGCCTTTGTTACTGTTTACCCAATGAGCTTCTTTCTCAGAAATAAGCTTATTAAAATACCCTGAAACAAAATCTAAAGTAATTAATATTTACGGCAGTCAAAAGACTCCAATTAGAACGACCTTATTCAAAAACGACTTAATTTAAGACATGTCTAAGTTTCCCTTCACACAAACTTAGTGCATCTCATACGTCATTATTTTGGGAACATCTTAATAGGTTCGTTCCTCAAATATATTAAAGAAAAGAATTTAATAAAAATATGCTTATTTTAATAAAATGTAATATTTTAATATACGCTTTAACATTGCATATTCAGTAACCTAGTTGTGATAAATATGAAATAGCATTTAATATTCCCATATTGAAGGTAACTTTGTACGATATTAAATTCCGAACATGAGCAAATATTTTATTCCTGTGCTTGCTTCCAAATAAATATCATAAACACTGAAATTACTTTGCCGTGAAAAATATGCGTTTTGAAAATGAATTAAATCTACATAATAAAGACGGGATATAAGTCGCACTCGGGTATTTTGTGTTCACCGCTATGACGTCTGCTAACCGCAAATTCCAATTGCTTGTTGTATCATTTACCTATGAATAATAATATCTGCCTATGTAAGTTGTTGTTTCCCGTTTCTCGTTACAGTATCATTATAACCAGCGGTCTGTCCGCTGCCTTCAGGACATCACACTGACGTGAAGACGCGACATAAGACGTGCTAAGTTTGAAATAGTAAAACATCCATGTGGTCAAAATGTCGACTGAAAGTGTACCACCTGTCACCGACAGCGGTGTTGCGGACCTGATGACGACCATCGCGGCAGCTACTGCAGACACACCGATCAATGAAAGTGGATTGATATCACCGACTAGTGCCCCGAAGGACAGTTTACCAATATCAGTGATACCAGTGCCCTAAACATAACAAACCCGGAAAGTGAACTGTACAATGAATATCCAATATTTCAGATATTCGTTATCATCGAACTGGTCATGACCACTCTAGAGTTAATTATATCAATAGTTGCAGCTATCAAGATGCCACGGTGGAGAAGAAATTATAGAAACCAAATGTTAATGCAGTTATCTTTGCAAGGTTTATAAAACGAATTATTTTTACATTTAAGTTTGTAGAAGTCCGAGAACAAATAATAATTAGTAAGACAGTTGAATATGTATTGACTTGTTTTCAGATTTATATAGACTTTGTTATTGTAGTTTTAGTGTTCTTTTTATAAAACATATGTACAACAGTTTGATAATAGTTTTAGTGAAAATAAGCCATAACAGTTTGTTCAGGGTTTTGTTTTGTTCATGGCTGATACCAGTGCCCATAAGTGTGGCGTGGACCAGCGTGATCGTGGCCGACATGTTGAGTCGGCAGCACGTCAACTTGTTGATCTGTGGTGTGTTCAGGTGGCCGCTAATATTCATAGGCACGGGGCTTTACATAGCCATCGTGCACAGAGTGTTGTCAGACAAAATAAGACAGTTCGCCAGAAGTCTGGCTGTTGTCACGTTTTTCCTATGTCTAACGATAAATGTTTATTTATTTTCCAAAGATGTCATAGAATTGTGGTGTTTTAAATCACTATTGACACTATTAATAAGTTATATATCAGGGTTTCTGATGAATTTACTTATACTCAGTATGTACATCATTTTAATAATATTAACTTATAACAACAAGGCACAGTCCTCGAGAACATTACCTGACTATAGTTTAGCCGATGTCAATATGTTAAGGTGAAATAAAATTCGAAAATTTTATGTTTTACCTCCTGTAGAATGTCTGAAAGTGACTTCCGTATACTAATAACAACTCGTAAATTACATGAATGCAATTAGCGATGTTTATGAAATATTAACTATTCCCCTTTCCAGTTTAGTGATTGGATTGTGAGTGAGTAATTTTAACTTGTGTTACTGTGTAACGAATATAATTAGTACGTAACCTCGAGAAATATAATTTATTTTACCCCAGCTGCTGTCGTTTTATTTGATTAATAAAGTGCTGCTTTAAAAGGCTTCTATTTTAAGAAACATTTAAGTACGGAATTTAATAAGTATAGCTTTCGCCCGCGGTTTCACCCGCGTCCTTTGGCGGATGGTGACAAAACTTCTCCGGTCTAAGTTACCTCCCTCTAATTGTCAGCCAAATCGGTCAAGCTGTTTTCATGTTATGTCGTGACAACGGAAAACGGGTATTTTATATTTATATATAGATAAAGAAGATAGAGTACAATGCCAAAGCTGTTAATTTGGAGACAGGTTAGATAAAACTACAAAAGTTGTACGCACATGTTTCAGCATACATCATCACTTGAGGTACTCAACCAACTCAACCTTTCTTAAAACTAAACTGTCAAACCTTTGAAGAAGCAGGATATATAATACTTGGTCATACTTTGAGTTATTGAAGATTGTTTCAATTTCAGTAGGTCATATTTAGTGACCTGCCCATGGTGAAGTATTCCCATAGTCTGCTAGAGATATCGGAATCTGTTTGATCCCGACAGCAGTTCTGGACTGCTCAACTCAAACCACTTAATCATTAGTGGTCGGTAGCCACAACCGCGCGCCTATTCAATTAAATTGGCAGTTTTGTGTACTTAGTAGCAATAATTAACGTTTGTTATTTAAATGTACGATCGGTAGTATGTGTGTACTTTACTGAACAATTTATATTGGTTTCACTTGTTGAGATAATTTAAGCTGAATGTCCATAATAGTTGAAAGAACCAAAATTAACTCACTGCGATAGGCAATTTTGGCATCAAACTTGTGTTTGATTTCGGACTACCAATTATGTATGATACAAATAGATATCTATATAGCACATTGAAGTCAGTGTGTGTAATCTCAATACAGATCTCAAAGCCTGTTGCCGCAATGTATGGGTGACTGAGCATCTCCGGCGTTTGCCTCAGTCTTGCGTGTATCTGTACGTGCATATGTAACATTATGTCTGAGTAAGATCGATCAACAATTGTCCTTGTAAAGCAAAGGCTAAACCATATATATAACAATCTGTGAAACCGTCTTAACCATCTCATTCCAAATTCATTTTTGTAAGAAAATTAAATAGTAACTTTTCTACATTGCCAACTTTGCTGTGCCTATACCTATACTTTGATTGATTATGTTTAGTCAAAACTGTAGTGCGTAATCACAGCTGATTATTTCCAAACCAAAATTGCATTTAACATCATGAACACTATGCTAAAATGTATTGTAATGCATTATCTAAATCCAAGGTGACATTACAACGCTTACTGCGTCGCGAACTAAAGCCTTGTCAAGTGTTTTGATGAAATCGTGACATCATGGTTAATGGCTACCATGAAAATCGACCGGTCTGCAAGCTGAGTAATGAAATGAGCGATAAGATTACCTGTAGATAATTTTGAAACATGTATAGCGAAACTTTTCATATGGTGACGCGACTACTCACGAAGATGACCTATCACTCCAGCACACAGACAACGTCACTCCTCAACGTGTTTTATCTTTACGTGCATACCTATTCGACTAATCATATCAACTTAGGTTTTCATGTGGATGAAGACACATAGAAAGGTAGAAATTTCCAAAAATAAAAGTTGCAAATTTTTCATGCGCCTAAGGAAGAATTTTATACGTTATATACTTACCACGATATTCTATTTTGAGTATTAGAATACTAATGGAATATAATTATATCTCATACCTTGTTTAGGGTCAGTCACGAAGTGTCAAATAAAATCATCAGCCAAATAAAACTAGTACAAATTTAATTTAGGATCACAATAATAGAATACAAGATTGATTTAAATTTTACAATATCACCACAAGTTAATTAAGGAGCAAGGTTTGCAGACAAGGTTTAGAGTTCCTCCAGAACTAAATGCATTTCCATTACCCCAGACAAATGCAAATATTCTTATCTTAACAAATCAGAGTTATTTTCTCATAAACCAATTTACAACAAGCTGAACAGAGCGTGTTCGCGGTTGTGAATTAATCTTGCTGATGGATATTGCATCGCCGACCTCCTCCTACCCTCACAATTACAACATGCACATATGTACCTATACATACGTACCTAATGTTAAAACTATTATTATACCTTACATATTGCATTCTCAAGACGTGAACAGTCGATAATAGAAACTCATAGGTACATCGAAACAGGAAACAAACGAACTATAAAATTTATAATTATTTAACAAACATAAAATTTCCCATAAATACAACCTTTATGCAGCGATAGGTAATTAAAAACCATCATCGGAAGCTCATGGATTAACAACTTTATTTACAGAAATGTTAGAGACAAGCCGTTATTATGTTAACTAACAGGTTTCATTAACTGTTACAAAATATTGGAGATATAAAATGGACGGAGAGAGCCGCTGTGCGCTAGTGCGGCACAGCGCATGCGCGGCGCTCTAGTCGCAGCTGCACGCGCAGCGCTTCACGCGCTTCTCGCGCGCCACCAGCGCGTCCACGCTGCGCACCGAGCGCGGCTGCAAGTCTGAAAACACAACAAATAATACATAATTACAAAATTCATTAAAGCTTCGATAAGAAACCTATTGTATCTTCTCAAAGTAAGGATACACCTTTTTACCCGAACACCATAATAGGCTGATTAAAACAAAAGTTACCATAAAGCTTAGACTCTTTAAAATCTGCTATTATTGGGATTAGTTTTTACTGAAGTCTCGTGAAAATCTAGTTAGGTACGACGTTAGACACGCACGCATGCATGAGTTCTATTATCTTAATATCGTTGAACGATCATGTACGCACGCCCTATTCTCTTTACGCTCTTGTAACCAAATTAGGGCAAGATCAAGAGCAACACATGTTAAGACGATCTAGGTCAGTAAACAGCTATTGACCTGTATTAATTACCAATTATGAGTAATTAGTGAGTGCAACAACAACCCAATTACTGTAGAAATTACGTGCAAAGACGTCAATGGACGATGCCAATACACTGCGCTACTGCTACGACGTATATCGTCACTTACTGCGATTACGCTGACTAATTCTAAATGGAAAATACAATAAACATTAACTGTCGGTATCCTGTAAGAATTACAAATCATTGATCGTACAGAGAAACGTTGTACGTAGCTAAATTCTTCTGATCTCAATCCGCGTTCCGTTTACAAAACCATGCTTGTTAACAAAGTTCACGACCGCAATCTCTCGACAAGGAGATTACAAGATATACTTAATCAACACGAAACGCTAAGTGTCAACATGCGCCGTTCTAAATAAATATAATTCAAACAACATCGGATCGTGATTGCTTCTATGATACACGTGGCATAAAAATGTTTATAAAATCTCTTTACACGTGCCGTTCTGTATTGTCACCGCTCCATATTATGATGTTTATCAGATTTGTATTTATTGAAACTTCCTTATTTTCATCATGTAAATATGTCAATGGAAACATTTTTCTTTCTCCATGTATTCTGGTATTTATGGTAATATATTTTATATGGATTTAAATAGGTAAGAGTAAGTGTTTATAAGGCAGTTCGTATAAGAAGTTCACCTGAACTATTACAAGTTGGTAAAGCTACAAGTTTGCCACTACGTTACATAGACACGCGACACTGATTTATTAGAACTGATGTGACTCATGTGTTTTTGTGGTAGACATTGTGTCTATTCATTCATTTTGTTTGAGGAAACATTGGATGAATGAGCACTATGATTCTACTTGTTCGAAGTGATGTTATTGCTCACTAAAATAGATAAGTGTGCTATCAGATTTATTGGATTGGTTTACTCGTAATACATATGTGTTATGAGGAATTCATTTGTGCAGTTATCAGTATTATACATTTAAATTAACTGCAGCATGTATCTATTTATTGACTTCTAGGCATGTCACTGGATCACTTTGTTACTCAAAGATGTTGTTTCATTATCTAAACAGACAGAGTCGCCGTATTCAACATATCCAGTTTATATAAGTACAACCTAATCTTGTCGCTGCAGCTTCATCAATATTAAATGAATGTTAACAAGCTTAGCAAATTGTGCAGAATATAACTTTGCAGACATTGTTCACTACCAGACATGACAGCTGCAAATTAATGACAATTCAACCAAGTTTTCTCTAGTAAAACTATTTTTCTTTGATAACATGATTGTGTTTTTAACAATTAATTTAATTAAACTTTTGATATTAATTTGTGCATCGTTTATGTATCGTTATTTAAATGAATTTTGGTTTCAAACGAATAGCATTTCAAATTATACAAACTAATTCAATATTGTAAATTCATATCTGCATTTATTTACCAATTCCAACAAACATATAACTTTCCCTGAACGCAGATTCAATAAAATTTCACTGCAATAACATGAAAGGACGTTTTCCGCGTAATAATAAAGTAAAGCTTTTAATGGTTGCAAATGAATTTACTCGTTATGGACGTGATATAGAGCTGAAGTTCGAATGAATAGTGTTTAAGTTCTCGTGAAACGCAACAACTAGTCCCAGGCAGCTTTAGTAACAGGGTATTCCAAGTATCTGTCGGAGGAAATCTGGCCAGTTCCACGTATACTATTGATTATAATTATCAGCGAAGCTCCTGTCACGAGTCCTGGAAGAGCTTATGTGTTAGCTCCAGGTATCATGCATTAAAGCAAATATTATTACGTAAAACATTGCATGCTGAAACTATTTTGAAACTATTTTGTTCTGTTAAATATTAATTAAAACATTCATATTTTACTAGATATGCCGTTTTTATTTATTGTTTTTAATATACACTGCCTAATTTTCACATGAACGGCGAAGTAACTCGCAATAATTTTCTTTGTAATCAATTTGTATACACCTATAATAGTAGAAAAAGCTTGTACCTTAGGTAAGCAATGTAACAAAGTAACCAATTTTTCAGTCTTTCATAAACTACGGCAACCTAATACACTTAGCTATCTCCATCCGATCCCTTTTATATTCTACTACAAAATTGTGATGAAAATATAGTGCTATGTTACGTGAATTATTTTGCCAGACAGTGTACTCACTGCATGTAATATTCAAAAGTTCAGGCACCCGTTAACTGTCGTGTACATAATTACACGAGTCCAGTGACGATGATTGTTTGCTTTAAATATCGCTCTAGTGCAATTTTACTTTTCACTTTTATAAGATACAAAATCCAGCTGTTCTATTTACTAAATAAAAATCCTAGGTATAGAAAGCTATTAAGCAGTCTCATAATACTACTATACCTTTGTGAATCTACAAATCCAGCGTCCGAAACGGAACTAAAAATCGCATCAAAAGCCCACAAATCCCACTGATCGAAGTTCGCTCGACAAACGGATTAAGAGGCAGTCAACCACAGGTTTTCAAATTCTTGGGTTACTTGAGCGTGTTCAAGCGCCCTTTGGGCTTAACGCCTCACTGTAAGCAAACCAGCACCTCGTTGCTATTGTACTTTTGTAAACCTTATTTCAACGGCCATAGATGCTGTGGAGTCGTGAATAGGGATGTAAGAACATAAACTGAAATGTCTGATCGATCAAAAACTGGTCATTTGGATCGTTTTATATATATTCTGCGGGATTGTTGAAAAGAGTTACCACGGCAATAGTGCCTACATAAAAGGCCTACGAAGGAACAAGATGGATGTAAGAGTCTGACACTTCACAGCGGGAGGGTGTATATATTTATTTTGCTTGTTAGTCAATTGCAACGGGCGGAAGTGGAAAGCGCTAACAAAGGCCACGACTATTTTGTCGGTCACGCAAATAAAAATCGTTCGACTTTATCCCAACGCCCTTATATCTAATTGTGTCTCTAGTAAGGGAAGCTGCAGATACATCGAATATTTGGGAACGACATTAAAGTGTAGCCGTCGTACCATAAAAAACTTTAAACGTCTGTTGAACACTTGTCTAAAATTACAGATTATGATTATAACGTTGAAATAAGATCCATTTTGTAGCCACACTTTTAGACAAGTGTTAAATAGATGTTTAAGTTTTGTAGTAAGGTGTAAGTGTTGGTGTGTGCTCACAGTGCGGCCTCTCGTCAGAGGGCATGTCCTGCGGCAGCAGCAGCGTGCGCGGCGCGCGCGGCGCCATCTCGGGCCGCGCCTCGCCCTGCTCCTCCGCCTGCGCGCGCGCCTCCGCCTCCGCCTCCGCCTCCGCCGCCGCCGCCAGCGTCTTCACGATCGTCTTCACCTGCAACAGAACATACACATAAATAGTTAGACGAAATTTCTATATTTTCTCGACGTTGAAATTAACTCAAGAACTGAATGACTGGTTGCATTTTTCCTTTCGGTAGACTCGAATTTTTTGCTAAAGCCATGAGCTAGCTGCTAAAGTATTTCCTCCTTTAATGGGTAGGTTTATACATCCATGTAAATTTAATATCATTGAATTTATTTTCAAATAAATTTTCTTCTTGTTATAAGTACACATCCAACATCTACGTCAATTGCATACTTTGAAGTAATGGAAAATATACTGTTTGCAATATTTGAAACTCAAAGTAAATGAAGGTTTGTCAGACGTTAAACTTTTTACTGTCCACAAAATACAGTTACAAAGTAAGCAATCTTTAAGCCTAGCGTGTCCCAGATGGCACAAATTTTTCATACCGACTCGACCTTCCGAATCCCAAGTTTTATTTGCAGAAATGCTTCTGTATTGAAAATCCTTTACTCAAAGATTCGCTCCGTTGCTTACTTTTATCGAATCATAGTAGTTGGAATGTAAGAAAACTCCACACATATATAGTTGTCTTAAGCAATAACCTGCTACGTAAAAACACGTGAACCGAAAATCGAATTCCCAAGAAAGATAAAAGACGGAAGCCATAAACCAAAGCGCTCCTATTTAAGCCAAAATTGCTGCTTCATATAAATTATTAAATGACCAAATACATAAGAGCATCTTTATCCCACGGGAGCAGTCGGGAAGGATCCGCTTAATGTAAAACCGGGAATATTTAAGTGTTCGTCTACTTAGATTTAACAAACAGGTTAAAATTAAACATGGTTATCTTTTGTCTTGCCCTGACTTTACCTAACTTTATATTCTGTAATTTTAATATCAGAAGGCATTAATAGGTATACGTATGTTTGCAGATTTGATGCATCAGATCATTTTTCAAAACATTTTGTTATGAGTACCAAAGCAACTTAGTAAAACGCCTAACATAGGCGTATAACTATAAAATAAAGGGAACAACCAGGATTCCCATTTACATTATTCATATTAAAATACTGAGAAAACGTGTGTATTTTCCGTTCCGATTCCGATCGAGTGTCTACAGGAGCAGGCAATAGTGTTAATTTCCTGCACTCGGCCTTTGTCGCTATTGATTGCTGGTTCGTAACGGGACTGTCATCTTGGCTCATATACTCTCCGTCCATCCTATGTACATAAGTATTTACAATATTTATATCGTGACATTTTGCTAGTGTACCACATAGAGAATAACAGTTAAAGAGTTCTTCTTTGTATCACCTTCAAAACTTTCCATGCAAGCCTTAACTTTAATTTTATAAAACCCTCTGTATTAAATCTGGTCCTTCATGTGAACATCAAACCTTCGTCTAACTAACCTACGTGACTTTAAACGACCTCTTTCATGAATGAATATTTAATCTTAATGCCAAACCCCTCACACTTTTCATGAGTAAAACTTACTACAAATCTTTACCTAAGTTTATACATAACACTTTATGAGTAAAGACAAAAATGAGAATAGGTCTCGCAACTTTAGGTACTGTCTCAAATAAATAAACAGGGAACGTACTAAAAATATTTGATTGTCTATTGTCTCTACCGCATTCAATACAAAAGCTGCTGTTTTGCATGTTCGCAGCATGTAGGTATGCAACCGATCTATTGAACCGTCTAATTGTATTTTGCACAAAGGATACTGTCACCTCGCTAGTCAGACACAACTGCTGGACACAATACGGCTACAAACTGAAATAGATGGTACAATACTTCCGAGTATTCAATAAGCTCAATTAATGCAACACCAGATATCTTTCAGCCATAAATGAATATATAATTATTTCACGAATTTAGAGAAGATGATTCCTGTATATTTCGTATGCATTACATATTCAATATTAAAATTAGAACAGTATGCACCTCCGTTATCTTCCTGCTATTTGTCACATACCAAAGTACAAAAATATTTCACGTCATTCACCGCATTTAATTCAAGGATAATTTAATTAATAAATATGGATGAACTACATATAAGTTATCCTCCAAGGGACTCTTATTTTTCCTCATAATTAAAATACTATCAAACTGTGTCCGTATTCATTAAATATTTAATATAGGTATATAATAATTTGCATTTATAACTTACTTTAAATCGAAACTCAGTTTTAAATTGTACTGTACTTATATCTCGTATATACCTACATAGCTGACGGTGATATACATGTCATCGGATTACCAAAGTATTACCGTACCTCTTGCATGTCATTGTCGATCTGTTGGTCGCGACGTTGGTTTGCGGCGGCGTCCTCAGCCGTGCGGTGGATCATGTGCAGCTCCTCGGGGCTCAGGTTCCACGGCAGGTTCATCTGCACCGCAGGTCCCTCCATGGGGATCTTTTGTACCTGCACATACAACTACATTCTTAATCATTCCAATCTCTAACGGAATCTCGCTCAAGATCATTGCGTGCCGATGCACACGAAAAGGATAATTATTCTAATCGTTAAGTAATCTTGCGTAAGGTTGATAGAAAAATCTTGACCAGCCAAATAAGGATGAATACCTGCATACGAATTATTTAATTGTATTTCCGTAAGAAAATGAATGTCGGTTTAAATGAATAAACATTATGTCAAAAATTGTGACAGCTAAATAATTCGCAGTTAGAGCAACTCCGATTGAAACCATTGAACTCATAAGTTGTTTACATTTCGGAGATCAAGCTGGTGCAAATTGTGTATGTACACACAAAGAAATAAGATCTGTTAACGGAAATCTTCATTTTGTTTATAGAAGCTATTTGACATTCACAGCTAAATGAATCAATAGCAAACATTCGTTTGAATACATTGCAGACTGCGTTTATGGTATTGTACTGTAAGCGATGGGTAATTAACCGTAGGAGCAATGGCATCGTTAATCACTAATCTATACTGCCGTATCGCATTGTTTATTATCGGGAAGCAATGTTATCATTTGTCATCATAAAAATAACTGCATGTGTGATGGAATAGACTAGTAGGAAGAATTGAACAATAAAATGTTTGAGATCTACCTCAGGTTGTTCGAGTTCCTGCGTAGGAGCAGACTGAGGCACAAACTGGTGGAGCACGGTGGGTTGCTGGAACGAAGAAAAACCAGATTATTATTTTGACAAGTATTCAAACGGGAAACAAAACTCATCGCAGGGACCCTTGTATAAAAAGGCATGTAATCACGTATGGGCCGCGCCACGCGATACCCAGTCGCCGAGTTCTTTAACCTCTGCTAAGAAAACGCTTCACTGATCTCTACGTTAAGTTTTTGTATATGCACGTAATATATTATGCATTCCTTCAGTTAATTCGAAATCAGCTCTTTGCTGTTTAAAATTGAATTATTCTAGTAATAAGGCTTATTTTCTTGAGCTTATGTAACTTTGTTAAACTAAGTTTGTATGTAAGTGGGTATTGTAATCATTTTCTAATATAGTTATGAAGTTATGATGTTACGAGCCTGCCCTGGCACACCTGACATGTTTATTATTACATATAATTACGATTCTTAACGTGATACTGGTGTATTTATTTAAATTATTCGATATTATTGGCAAGTGCTATTATCGAAGCACATCCACACATACATAATGATACACTTAAGCTTCCGTGTAACATCATCTCAACACTCGTTCCTGAACTTGTAAATTGCTTGCTAACGGAGTGTTTTATGTTCACAAAGTTTTTCGACACCTGACTACGTGATATGGAATTAGTTTATCGAAATTGAATTAAGGTGCCTTGAGATTGAGACCACCACGTTTTAAACCACAAGTTAAATATAACTATTTATGTTTGGTTACTTCTTCTATAAAACTGTTAATTTAATGAGTGATCATCATCATACATGCATGTATGTACGCATTGCGTATTAACCGCAGCCTTAAAGTTATATTTAAGTTTTGTAGTACGTGCTGAGACGACGATAAAGACCTTAATTATACTAACAGCTATACATTTTATTACTAAGTGTAATATTTAAATGTGTCAACATATATGAATATTCCTGAGATGCATTAAAAATGTATGTTTATCAACTACTAAGAGCCAATTTTAATAAGACGTATTTAAACAACCCTATTTTACTACAGACTGTCAACTGAATCTGTACTTAGTCTAGTACTTACCTTGGAAATTATGGCAAAGGAAGATTTTCATTGCGTAGGTAAGTTCAATTTAACTACGTACAATGTCGTACATTCATAGTACCACTCTTGTGTGACCTTTCCGCGTAATAAAAGTTTTTTAACGATACATTTTGTCGGCATTGTTTATTTAGTAGGCAGGCGTGTTATACAATCAATCGCGCTGACTGCACGCTCAGTTGATTGTTTTATAATGCCATCACAAGGTACCCAGGCGGGCTATGAGCGCAATAACGTGGCACGTTCACTATCAGCCCTTGCTTAACCTAGTAAATGTAACTTGTCATTTTACCTATGCCTACTCTAGACAATATTGACGTGGGACTAGGGCTGCCATCTCAAATTTCACCAAACCCGGACAAACATTTACCCGACATTTGGCGTAAATCGCATTGAACGAGTACGATTTTCTTTAAACAAAATAATACCTTATTTGTAATCCATTTACTATTAACATATACTTAAATTCAATGAGCTTACTATGAAAAGTGTCTTGACTTGAGATCATCGAGGACTAAACGGACATACGTGGGACCATCGCTAATGTAACGTTAAAAGGCCTTAGTGAGACTTACTTCGTTCTGGTCATGGCCTTGTGGTGGTGGTGGTGGGAGGCGCGAAGGGTCCCATGGTCTCTGGTGGTGGTGGCATGTTGTGGGGCGGGGATGGCGATCACTCGCTGCACGTGGATGCGCATCTCACGGGGACCACCCATCTGCTCCTCTGACGAGTCCCATGGCATCTAAACAAAACAATATTATAAAGAAACTTTGTTTTCATCAATATTTATCCCTATTGGTTTATTAACCAATTGAACTCAATCTTGGTGCTGGTCATTGCATATTTTATGAGGCATGTGAATATAACATCGACAAATATATAATCGAGTCACCTAATAAAACGACTCCAAGTAATCAGTTTATAGGTACATTAGCATCGTAATATGAAATTATCGGGGAACAAAGGATAATGGAGGCACGAATACGATGGCTATGAATAATTCATGTAGTGCGTTGCGCAAACGCAGCAGAACGTCACATCTCAAAGAGATAAAGTCGGGTGATCAGGAAGCAATGACCGCTGACACCCGAGGACGCGTCCGCGCCCGTCAGTAGCCCGCTCGGGCCGCCGGCACATGCCGCGCCACTCTAAACAAAGCCGACGAAGTGTTCGCGACACGCAACTCAGGCACTGATGTGTCAAAACTCAAAACTAATAGACAGACACCCACCGCGCAGAGTTTAGACATTGTCAAGATAAAATATTGGCACCTTGGCCTATGTAGGATCAACAAAGGCATTTGATATTAAATATTCAAAAATAAAACATGAACTCTGATCCGGGTACATACCTACCTAACCGAAATTACAAAACTAAATGTTAGATCAACAAAGCTAAACGATGTAGCGTAGCAAAACCCGAGAGTTGTGTGGACAAAGAAGCTTGGCGAACATTGAATTAGGATAACGAATATTAATATTCTAATGATGATGCCTTGATGCGGAACGAGACAAAAACACGGAAGCAGTGACGAGCACAGTATTGTCCGTTCATCCTTGTGCGTCGACTCCTCGCTCTTTGTGCAGCACACAGACCCGTGCGCTGTGACCACTGTCAGATCTAATTGATCACGGAGAACCGGCACTGACCACTTCGTTATCAAGCATGATTGAATTAATTAACGTCATTAGTTTCGCTGATGGATTTATATTATACTGGCTTTAGCTAGCCTCGCCATCCATGTATACTTTTTACTGGTTTCAAATGGAATAGATGTTGCGTAAGCTTTTAATAGACCATAAAAACATAATTATGCTTTCTCTTAATACTATCGATGTAAGTACAAAATTGGGAAGGTAGAATTTGAAACTTAAAATAATGCCATAAGTAGAAACGTTATATTTTATTCGTATTTCAAGCACTGGTCAATTATGGTCATGTCATACACTGTGCTCTTCAAAAGTGGTCAACATTGCCTGTGTAGTGTCAGGTTAATTGCCACTTCCTAATAAACCAAACAATGTACATACTCCGTGTCAAAATGCCAAACAATGAAATTTTACTTGGACGGTATTTTTCAATAGGTATCTAAAAACTTGGTTTAAAGGTACTGTTTTGTGAATAATTCTTATAAACATCAGATATGTTGTACCTGCAAATTATGTCCCTTCAGGAATGGTGAAAATGAGTATTCTATATGAATTGGTATCGCAGTCCAATCAGTTGATGATCGAAGTTACGGCTTGAACTAAATAAATATGCGCCATATTGCGCGTATAATCCATAACTCCTCGCCTTGGCTACTTCCACACCTTTCGATCCACATTCACATCCACCCGCATGCTAACTGTGCTTCCGTTTAAAATTAAACGATTTCCGTCCTAGCAAACCGAAACCTGTTCCCTCACTCATTACCATTTAATATAAATAGAACATTTTTACGCGTTACATATGATAATTAAGTTTGCATCTACTTGAGGTGCAAATAGTTTATGTGTAATATCTACATAATTACTTGACAGCAGCTGGCAGCAGCTACACTACCTACTTATGAATTTGATAGATGAACACCGCTTTCCAAAGAAAATAAAATCGAAAAGTGTTGAATAGCGAAAGTATAATGTTGTTTAAAGCAAGCTCTTATATTTTTCCAATCTGTCTATTAATTAACATATCCAGTAAATTTAAATAAAGATGTAATAAAGAATGTTTTTTTAAGGAACAAAGCAGACAGACCACTTTCGTCCAACATTATATTCATAATCGCGCATATTTAAGTTCTGCCACAAACCGTAGAAAATGTATTCTATTTACCGTAAGTATGTTTACATTATCTCAAGTAATTTACTTGTATGAGTGTTATGTAATCACCGGACCAAGACAGATCTTGGAAGGTCGACAGCTTGCTCTGTATTTCCTGTATAAAACCGAATATATTGGTGATACTGGTCTTCTATACCAACACATGTTTTGGAGAAGACCTTGTGAATTAAGTTCCGGATGCTTTCTATTTTTAATGATAGCTGTAATTAATCGTTTGTTAGTTTCTACACGTCAAACTCAATAAGGAAGAAAAAAAATATATCATACTCAGTAGCACAAAATATTTTCAGTATGAAGGACAGGGCATAAGCTTTAAACGATTGAGTTAAAAAGCTACTAATACCTAATTAATTTCCGATTATCCCTTCTACGTACCTATACATGTTCAGTTTTGCGACACGAGCGAAAATCTGTCACGCGGTTTCAGGTTTCAGGTATTGACAATTGTTATTACAAACGAGCGCACGGACATCCACTGTTATGAAAGCGCTCTAATTAAGAGATTTTTAACGCGTTAGTCTACTTCCTGCAAACACTAAATCAGCATCCATCCGTTCATAATCATCATAAGTCTATGCATCATTAAAATGACAAGGGCATTGGTCAATACGCACTAATAATTTACCATAAACGTCTTGTCATATTTACGTGCACTATCCAGTTAATTTTGTTCGCTCTAAACATTTGGAAAACTAAAAATTCTAAATCGTCTAAACACATTGACATAACCTACGCAAAACCCAGTAAACACAAAATTTCCTAAATAAATAAATGACCACGAGATGTGGCTACTTTTCATGTTTACATACAGTTGTCGGTGAAGTATCCTTGAACGGATCGTGCTCTATGTTTGTAAATGTGCAATTTGAGGTGGTTATGCTCTGAGCACAAATTAAACTTTTAAATATGTAAACATAATACAAATACTTTTAAGTCTTGGTATAAATACAACGCTTTGTACAAGTAGGTATCTAAAGAAACTAAACAAAGAAAAGATGAACATGAATACCAAATACATAATATACATAGAACCTGTTGAAAACGTTATGTAATAATAATCCAAAACATCCAAAGGTGTTTCAAGTATCAAGGTTTTGTTAGCTTATCTATAATAAAATAAAATATAGGTCTATATTTTTTTTACAACAAACGACGTAGCTAATAAGTTCTCTTTAACTATGTAACGGTCGCCTTGTACCGGTGAGAACAACATCACTTAATGTTGGTTAATGTAAGTGGAACAAGGTTCATGAGCGTTCGTAGTCACCGGTGCATCAAATTATACGGATAATTGCATCGCGGCGAACAACGCGCGCAGGCGAGAGCTGCGGCGTCGCGGGGCCCATCAGCGGCCTGGCCGTCTGCCGCCGCATCTCCGCGACACACTACCAAGTTCAAGAGCGTCTCGCGCATCACCATCACAAAAAATAAATAACAACCTACACAAATTGGGCACGAATGGTATCGATAGCTGGTAGGTATATATAAAAATGTGTAGTTCGAGCGCGGCTCATACACTCGACACACACCGCATCATGCACGCGTACCTCGCGCTCGTCATCGCGCTCGCGGCGCCCGCACTCGCTGCGCCCGCGCCCGCCCGCCTCGGCTACGAGCGGGAAATCGACTCCACCAGGTACAACCTGGTGCCCAAACCCCTGGACTCCTACGTACTCAACCAAGCGTATCTAGCCTCGCAGAAAAACAGAGCGAAACTCATCACCAGGCAGAGGCCCGATGACGCCATTGTGGCAGATAATGTGAAATTAGAATCAAATATGATAAGTATAGTGTCTACAGGGAAAAAAAACGTGAACAGCCAAGTGAGTGATGGGAGGATCCGACGGCGGCGAGGATACAACCTGGAGAACGTGAGAGTCCCGGCGCGATACCCGTACCTCCCCGTGCCAAACTACACGAGATTCCGGCGCTGGGGCTAGTGGCCGCTCGCCGCCCCGGTGCGCGTCTCCAGCAAATGTCAAGGCTGCGCGCTACCACGGGAGGACGAGCCCCGCATCCCCCTGACGTGCGCGTGCCAAGCTCAGACTGTACTTAAGTTTTATGTTATTTATATGAAGTGGCTGTGATCGAACGCTCAAGTGATGCCGTTACCCGAACGGATTGGAGGCAACGATTGACAGAGTAAATAGATTTAATCTAGTTATTGCACTATGATAGTGTAATCAAAAGTTTTGTATTAGGTAATATTAGATAATACACGATAATATTTAATTCACTTTGATTTTTTCACCGTGTGGAACTATACCTTTTCTACTTTCAAATCCTTTTAATTAATAAAGCGTTATTGTTTTTTGCATTAATCTCAATCGAATCATGTACCAATGTGTTTTTAGGAAAATTATTTCGAAGCAATGAATTCAAATTGCTATTGACAAATACTCGTCGCTACGATAGAATTCAAAAAGAAAAAAAATAGATTCACGTTTGTGAATTGATCTTGGGAGGTCACGTAGTACCTATTCTAAGACTTTTTTTGTACTTATTCGTAATCTTTTATACCTGTATAATAATTGTATTTGCGACGTGTTCGGCAGACATCTGCGATGTAATATAATAGGTAGCAAATAACCAATAATACAATGAAGGCATCGCGTGTAAACACGAACAGTCTCGCACAGGGTATTACAGTAATTAGACCCTATCATTTAGTAATGGGAACAATGCAACGTAATGTATGCGAGGTTAAAATGCAGTTGCTACAATTGGTGTCAGCCAGGCCTGTCCTTAGGCATTATGCTTGACTGCTGACTGCTTTCTGAAGCCATGCATCAATTGTTACTGTAATTATTCAAAGAGTTCTTACTCAAGCCGAGCTGATTAGATATAATTAACATTACCTATGCAGTCACCTTAACTCACATAAATATCATTAAACTGAGCGAAAATTCTAAAGAACAAATCTATTTCAAACTTTACTATTCTTGATAAGTGTACTAAGTAATGTAAGTCGCAAGTTCAAAGAGACTAGTTAATTTATCTTTATTAGAAAATAGACTGGAAGATAATAGACTCCGATTTGTTCTAATAGCTACCTACTTTTAGGCTTTATTAGTACCTAATTATGCTTATTAAACTTTTAGAGTAACGGGCTCTAAAACAAGTCTTTATTCAGCAGTTTTTCTAAGTAGACTTCAATTCATGATTTTTGTGTTTTTAAAGAATTATACTAGAAATATATAAAATAAGTAAGACAGATCTTACAATGTGCACAGGTAAACAAACCAACAAAACAGAAAACAAAGCAACTACATTTTATCTGCAAGAGCTATATTTAACAGCATAGTTTAAATCAAAACGCCTGTATAATTCAACCAAGCAACAGAAATCCTTGGTCATATCTATCCAACTGGATTTTTAAATAAAAATTCAAATACAGAGCTCGTTGCGTACTTCCGACTGCAAGTGCAAGAAACCTTGACGGTAACCTCACACAAACCGAATCCTGTTTTCGAAAATGCACAGCAGTAATGCAAACTTTATCGAACGATATTCACTAGAGAACCACTCGCCGATTCAGTGGAACTTAGTGGAACAAAGAGATTAGGAAGCGATGGTCAGAATGCTGAGAATATCGTTATTGGGTGTTGTGGCGACCGGCAACTAGTCGTCAGGGTGTCGGCGTGCAGTCTACCCCGACAGCACTCTACTCCCGCGAGACCCGCGGCCTATAACCGTCTACCCTCCGCCCTCTACTCCTACACAATTACTGCCTTCACTCAAACTCTCCAATAATATAAACAACTTAATATTTTCGAAGACAGATTTCAACGTACTTAGTTTGCAAAGTGGTTCATAAGATTTTTGCTGTCTTTGAAATGTTTGTTTTCAGTAACCATGGGTTTATGTGATGACACGTTAAAAGGTACCCTAAGCCTAAGTACGTTTCTTTTATTTTTTCTAATTCTTTCTACATAAGCTCTTGAGACGTTGAATACACACAATAGCCTTCACGATGGCATGATGTGATTTCGCAAGAAAATACTATCTTTAAGCTATGTTATAACATAACAATGTAAGTGAATCGGGGAAAAGTCACTTACGTTTTGAAGGGTAACATGTAAGTTAAAAGTTAAAGAGAACATTCGGCTAAGTAATTCTAACGCATTTGTATAAAAGAAGCAAGATATCATCACCTCTGATGTATTTTAAACCACAAAAAATAGAATTGATCTTGATCTTTTATCTCAAAACTTTGGATGTTTAATGATTTAATTCACACATAATAACATTTACATTTTGACATAGAGCTAAGTTAATAAGATAGATAATTCAAAATTTTTAACATACTGTTATAACTTTATAACTGCTACCTAAAGAAAGTTCTTTAGAAAGGCTTCGCTTATATCTCTACGTCTTTCAATGATACTAGTACAAAGGTGAGCGCTTATTTCTCTTCGACAATTGTTGAGCTGTCAGACGTGTAAAAACGGTGTGTACAGTTAACTTTCTGTATGAGATGAACGATTTGTCTGGCCGACTGACACCTAATTATTGTCTTATGTAGGTAGTCGCACAGTCTAGTACCGCTATTCCACAGCTAACAACTAAGCGGTACTCACACTCCTTTCAAACATACGTTTTGTTTGTTCAGACATTCAGGACAAGAGACGGTCGTAAATGCAAAGCCATCTGTATTGACAGAATTATCAAAAGCCACTTCCTTGTCTTTCATGTTGTCATGGTAAGAAAGTAGTTATTTAAGTATTATTTGACCCTATTCTAAAGGAATGTGGATTTGAAATAGGTTGGAACACTGCCGATTCGTTTTAATATTTACACATACATAATTTTCATTGTACACCATGTTCTTTGAAATTGTATCTCCTGAAAAAGAACTCTTGGAGATATTTTTAAATACAGAATGAAAGTTTATGTTAGACAGAATGGAATGAAGTTATAACATGTCCGATCCATATGATTGCCAGCTCCTCGATAGTAGTCCGATATTCATAACGCGAAAATAATTCCAGATGGATGTACCCAAACAACTTCAATCAAATGTGCTAATGAATCTTGAAACCGAACAACTACAAAAAACATAATAAAATATTAAATGTATTCATAATCGACGTAGTAGTCACATAATGTATTTATATGTATGTAAGTATACCGAGCTGACCTATTCAAGGCCTAACCTATTCATTTGAAATAATGCAGATATATAATAATGTTATTATTATTCATGGCATAAATCAAACTGGACGTAATCATCTATGAATGATATCAACGTGAGATAGAGTCGATATAGTAAATTGCCACAGAAATGAGTTTGAGCAGGAAGTAATATGTAACTAGTTAGAAAAACTTAAACTGACATGTGTACAAACTATTAGAGTGCAGTTGCACACTTAACAACTGTGTGAAACTCTATTGTTTGATAGCGTGACAAACTGTCCGAACTACGTTTCTACACCGCTCAGAATTTTATTTCATTAGCTATCTTAGTTGAGACTGCCCATTGGGTTTGTCATGTAACTGTCATTCAATAACTAAGGTACAATCTACATAGGCCTATGTGAACTTTACTTAAAGCCTCCAGCAACACTATTATAAAATCAATAAGCCTTTAGGTTTATGAATGTATACATCTAAAGATCTGGTTTCCGGCTGGTATGATCTTTATCGATAAGCAAGATATTTATGCAAATCTAAATGTAGGCTCACTAAGTTGATTCTGTTTACCAATACGCGCCATGAAAGAATTTCATTTTGTTAGTTAAGGCTCTATTTACTGGAAGTTATTTAAAGCTCAGTTTCCAAAGTCATTTTCTGTAACATATTATTACATCCTTAGAATAATATTACAACGTTGTTTAAGCAGGTTTTAGTTGTTAGTCATACGTATGTATTTATAGTAGGCGTGATTCATCTTTCTTATCTTATTAATCTACCTGACGACGGAACACATTTGCAGACGAGTTGATTAATTAATAACCAGACAAAAACTATAAAATATACAAAAACTTAATCTCGGAGTATTATATCGAGGCCTTCGTGTTCAATCAAAGATGAGAACTTAATTATAACATCTGTCCCGCGAACGTGTAATAGAGCCGCCGCGAGGCTGTGCCTCTAGACCCGTTTGTTGTGATCGGGCCCGTTCACATTTGTTTACGTTCGCGCACGCCTCCGCTCCGTGGCCAAACTCGAAATGTCTTTGTGCCCACCCCACGCCTCCGCGCCGCACTCCACGAGCCTCCCCCAACAAGCGTCGAAACGCCTGTCACCGCGAGATGTCCGCCAGGGATGGGGCAAAACACACATTTGAACTCGCGTGACTTGAATCATATTCCATTCATATCTTCACCCTCGTGCAAATTGAGATAAAGTAACACACCTCTCAAACTTTATATTTCGAATGTAGTTAAAAGGTAATCTACTGTTCTATAGGAAACAGAGAAACGACTAAAATACATGAAATTGAACACCTTGATACTGGGACTTTCAAACCTAACCAAAAGAGCCATGTCACATAAGCAGCAGGTTCAGGGTTTTCAATTAACCGCAACCGTATTCTGTTTCTGTCACAGCTTTTATTGTTACTCTAGAAGTATTCATCAATTTCCAAATACAACAACTAAGGCACCTATTACCAATTCAAATGACTGGTTCCGAAAGTTGTCTATGAACTTAGTTTGTTATGTACCAATAAATACTATTTATATCTTGATAGTTAAACATTTTCGTTTTGGTACATAAGCAACCTATCGGTTGAATATTTTCAAGAGTGTTGGGATCTTCTGAGTAATTTGTTTTCCTTTTCAGCCTTGCCTTAGCTATAATGTACTACGAGAGGAAAACGCTTATGTGGAAACAGAACAGTAACTAAAGAAAATCGTTTGACTGCCAACGCACCCACTTTTCTATTATGGATCCAAAGGTGAAAATTTATTTCTAATTATTTTATGTTATTTCTAGTAATGTCATATCAATACCTACGTCAAACTCCTCGCATTAAAAGTAAATAACTGTAGCACAAAAAAACATTAAGTGAATATTAATATCGATAGATGGATAATGTACCTCGCTTGTTATCCACTTTCTATGGAATGATGTTAATGTCTCTAATGTTCCCTAGATAAAGTCAATTACAGCAGTTTCGTAAATGGTCACACGCAACGTGAGGCAATGCGGCCGTGTTTTATGTTTTAGCTTGTTTTTTAGCTGCTGTGCTCGATAATGATAAATGAAAGGGTAAAACAAGTAAAGTGAGCCGAAAACCGGAACGTTGGTGATTGCATAAGCACATGTGCACGCTGCAACCAGTGTCGGGGACTCGGGGCCGATGACCGATCGACCCTGATTTTTTTGCAAAATTTTCGGTTCATGTACCGAGCCTCGAGAGCTTTTAAAATCTGACGATGTTCGAGTAACTTCGTCGTACACATATATTATATGACTGTGTATACGTGTTTTACTCAAGAATTTCATCGGCTTAATGGCATGAAAATGATTGATTGTTAGAATGTTACAGAATATACCCACGTATATCTTTTTTTACGACTAGATATGACAATTTATTGTAGGTTCAAATTGAAATGAGATTGATTATTTTGTTAACATTATAACATATATATATAATAAAGCAAGCAAAGAATGCTGTCTATTGGCCATCAACTACCAATAATTACTCAGCAATATCGCCATTGGAACGATGAATCATTCGAAACTTAATCGAGCTATTTGCATAAAATGCACAAAAGAAAGTTGTTTATCCAATAACTTTCTCCTAAGAAAGTGCGATCACACGTCATGCTGCATTTGTACGAAAACTTTTAACGACCTCTTAGAAAGTATGGGTATTCGAGTCAAATTCAGTTCAATTTAAGCAGATTTAAAGGTACAATAGGTAGATGTAGCCTCTATATGCATTTTTATCTTACCAACACCGGTCAAGCTAGTTTTGTTCAATACAGCGACAGGGAGCAATCCTTTTAAAATACTTGTTCTTATATTGTCACACTCCTTTAGCCAACAGAATGCTACCATGTCAACATTCTTTAAAATCGGATGTCCTAGCTTGCGGATTTTGCTTTCTGAACATACGTATCTTACTGACTTATATTACTTTGCCTGTTACAGTAAAATAATAAACAACTTCTATGTTCAGCTAAACTATTTGAATTTTATTCAGCGTTAAATACCCACCGAGTAAGGCTTTTTTTCTTCCTTTTTTCAGTTTCACATTAAACGATATATTTTAACGTAATTATGGATCAGATGAAGGCATTGGATCATATCTCAGCGCTCACGAGGACAACATCCTCGAAGCTATAAAGTCCTATAAGAGACTATTGTGTAGACCAGTATCGGATAAGCTGATATTGTTGATGCGTCTACTTTGTTGCCGCTATCTGCTACTGCGGGATGGGTCAGGGGACGACGCACGATAATACCCTTTTACAGTACAAAGAAGGGTAACGTTTTAACTCAAACAGTTCACGTCACTACACGGTTTCACACTTTCTTTCATTGCGTTACTCTGTTAGAAGAAACATTTTAAAGGAAGCTATCTAAATATTTTCCAGGAAAACTGAAGAATATTTGATGTTTCTTATGACTGACATAAATAACAAGATTTATACAGGAAACATTTTATATCAAATAGGTACATTATATCTTTATAGAAATCAGATAAAAGCGAATATCCGTAAAAATATTTAAAGGAAAAATGTGTCCGATTCTTACAAAAAGTTGTCATAGAAACCAGATAAAAGTATACAGAATAACACAAAAAGCGTTTCTATTTACGACGGAACAAGAGGCGTGGTCGGATCTTAAGGAACCTTTCACTTTGCATAGCTTTCCTATACCTTTAGGGGACCCGGACGGTGGTACACGGAAAACGAATTTTGGGAGCAAAAGAACTCTTAGTACCCGACTGACATAATAAAGAAGGATAATATCCAGTATATTATCGCGAGTGGCGGCTGCTAACATCGGTTGGTACTTAGAGCGCATGTCGGCGCACATACACGAGTGTGTTAGTATTATGGTAGTAGGCACAGTAAGTGGCAACTATTTAATAAGTGATCGTAATTCATATGTCCTCGACCACAATACACAGATTTTTGTTACGATTACTGTACATGTCTAGCTGCATAAATAAAGGTAGAGAATTATCATTAACCTCGCTAGAAGTACTACTTTGACCTACAACTTTTTTTTCAGGGAACACACTGTGACTCACATATTAAAAAAACTAAAAACATAACAAATGATCTGGATCCTTGATTTCTTTGTTATCATGACGGTACTTAATGTATTGTTATAAACTCTATATTATGGAGAAATCTTTCACTCAACTTTAAATAGGTCTATATTCGAGTTTACCTATATACAGATTACAGTTGCCATCTACCATTGGAAAAACAGAGCGTCAAATCATAACCAGAAATAAATCTTTGACGTACAGAATGTTTTTCCTCATAATTAAATTATTTTTACTGACAGACGACATGCACTAATTAAATGAATACATCAACAATCCGTTTACCTATTCCCTACACCCAAGTGCTGAAAATAATAGACATCGTTACACGATCCTTTTAAAAAGTCGAGGATTACCCCGCGGTAATTCTACATCAAAACAAAAGCTATGTAGGAGTATGTACAACAGGCTCCTAATAATAATAATAGAAGGGCCTAAATTCCCAATTTCGTCAAAACAACGCTCAAATCCGCCAACGTAATTGGTAACGAATAAAGCTGATTTAAAATGGATTTCGACGAGCAACGTCTTGAGCTGAGTTGAGACGCACTTGATTAACTACCAAACAGATGGAAAACTGGCTGCTGAAGGATCCATAGATGCTTACTATAGAGATCAGGAAAAATTAGTGCGTAATATTCAATGCTTGGTGTATGGCAAAAAATATGGAATCCTCCTCCTTAAAATTAACTAGAATAATTTACTAGAATATATACTAAGAAGAAATATTACAAAAATAACATAAGTTAAATACCAGTTGCTAGTTTTTTTACCTTAGACCCTAGGAAGGAGAAAATGTTAGATGTAGACTGAACAAAATAACTCTTTGGAATGTAGAGGTACAGTATTTTTAGTATCATCAATCTTTCAACCGTCCGGTCCCACTGCTGGGCTCAGGCCACCTCTCACACGAAGAAGAATTGAGCGAATCAGCAGGATTCCTCGAGATATTTTCCTTCACTTTGAGTCAGTTTTGGTAAGTATCCTTTATAGATAAAAAAAGAAATAAGTTTTCTGGGCCACTAGTCTAAGTTTCCATATGCGATCATACAAGAGCAATAATGATTCATAATTTCTTTCTTAGAAGACGCAACTAAATAGAATGTCAACACAGCTTTAGCTTTAGCAATATAAAACATTTGTTATTGCTTGAATGAAAAAAGGATTATACCTATGTACCTACTCTCTTTCAACGTCTCTTTCAATTTCATAGTTTTCTTTTGTTATGAGACTTATGAAATTCATAGCATCAAGAAATTCTCAAAGATATCAATTCTTCTATGGAGTGCGATACTTTTGCATTATTTCTCTACCTGAAAACATTTTTCTAAATGATCTACATGTTTTATCTACAAAAATGTAGAATTATAATTCAAAACTGAAACATTCAGGAGTTTCACCTGCCCGCGCTGCGACGTAGGTAGTTCTCCAGATTGGAAAATTGCTCGACTTCATTAGATTACATCACAGGCTCGCCGCAACGAGTAACCAACCTCATCATGTCGTTATCAAGTTAATCGCTAATTCCATTCTATCTCCCCATACTAAATAAAAGACTTATCATACGATCAAAGCTCTTTTCTACATTCTATTATTCATTCATCTGACAACTTTTTAATTTTGTAATGGAAAACCACTACAACTAACTGAGCCAACCTAGATGATAAATAACCATCGCAAAACGATACATAAATTACTTGTTAAAAAAGCAGGAAGAACTACGCTTAAAATATTACTCTGCTGAAAATTCAGCTGCAATATAAATCTGCAGATAAAACCCTTGTACGTACTTTAGTAGCAATTTACGTGAAACGAGCGCGCAGTTTTAATCAGTGTATTCCCATGCCGATCTAGTAATTAAAGAGACACATGGAGTACTTATCTGCCTCGTAAGTTATAACAGTCGGTGGAGAGATATGGCCGATGTTAATGCTCTGAGCGACTAATCACTTCAAGTTACGTCTATTGCGAACTTGAACTCCGCATGTGACTCGCAACATATGTTTCTTGTAATAGATTTATGCAAGTAATATATCAGCTTAATACGCTTGCTTTACCAGGTTCTTCAAAATTATCCACGTAAAATATTTTAAGGTTTGCTAACATAAATTCTCGTTCATAGAGATTTCAAAGCTAAGTCCTGTTTTGAAAATGTTCAGTAGTACCTACTATTGCAACATCTGCAAACAACTTACAATAAATACTAAACTTCTATTGTTTTAACGACAATATTTGGCGCCAGTTAAGTTACCATTACACAGATGCGTCAATTATGTTATGACAAGGCGTAATGAAATTATTATAGCGGTCATAACACATGACAGACGTAATAAATGCTCTCCCGCCGACGGAGCTCTTATTGCGTGGAAACACATCACTTTTATTGTTTAGCACTTTCAAGTGCTTTGTGACCGAATACATTGCTTTAATAGTGATACCGAATATATTCATATTAGTGCTCTTGGAGATTATTACCTCTAAGCGCTTAACTGTGGCGAATATAGCTTAAACACTGCTATAACTTTGAATGTTCCTTTATCATTAAATGCTGGTGTATATAAACTCTGATTGAAGATCCAATTCCTTTAAAGACTTGTAGGCCGCCGACCGGCGGGCGTATACAGATGTCCAAAACAAGTAGTCAACAATCTCAATCAACTTTCGTATTAATAATATTCAAAATATGAGTAAAGATAGCACTTTGTTGGCTAGCGACTAAACATTTGATCCACACACGAGTACTCGAACCACCAATAACAATGGGTGTCATTTGTCGGACGTCTCTCAAAGAAGTTCACGTACAGACTCTTAAGGAACACAATAGCCTTAATTTCGCCGGTGTGCTACAGCGGTTGACGTTACGACGTTCGAGAAACGAACCATTAATCAGATGAATATCTTCCTTTCATATGAAGGAACTGAAGATCTGAAAACCTTTCGTTGAAAGGACGTGATGCCTGTGACCTGTGTGAAATGAATTCACAAACGCTTTAGCATATTCAAATAATCTGCTTCTGATTTTACTTTCATCCGACTGCCAAATAAAACTGCTGGTCGGCCTATTGAAAATTAATCTAGTTTAAGTTTTTCAAACGCCGCCTGATACCCTAGGGATCACACTTGATACTTTTGTGAAATGACACATGGGAACGGGTGCAAGAACTGAGCTAGAATATTATTTCTCCAGAACCTATTTCGGCCCCAACACAAATCACTTTTCACTAAATTCGATAACGCAAAAGACAGCATTTGGTATAAGTCTTCTTCGCCGCACGATTACCTATACAAAGAAATGTTCAGCCTCAGCCTGCCAGTTGAAACTGTTAGAGCACTTTGGTCGATAAACGACACGATCGTAGGATAATCCCCAGCAATCACGGTCTCACTTGACCCAAATAGCAATTCATATTACGTGCCTCTCTGCCACATCAAACGAATACATGCAAGGGTCACAAGTCATCCCTTTCTCTCTCAGACAAACCCTGCGACTTAATTTCCTAGCATTATCTCTTCATGTCGCCATCACATTTATTACGTGCAGACTCGTTCCTTGTACATTATTCAATTAGTTACATAATTGTTTTATTCTTTATGACTCCGGAAGACAACTCAAGCCATTATGGTCAATTACAAACTTGTGATGTTCACATTAAAATGCCTCACTCGTTTAACACAAGGTGACCGCAGCTTCCGGGGCTATATTAAGTCTGATACAAGATTTTCTTTGCGATATTAAACTGTTGGCATGAAGCGGTGGTTTTCCACGGTGAATATTAATCATCGTTAGCAAGACAAAGAGAAGTCTGGCATGATCTTAGTGTAGGAGAACTGTTGGAATATACAATCTAGGTACTTACTGGGAGGAAAGGTGCCTGTCGGTGTGTCATGGGTGCGAATGGCGGCATGCGCGGCGCGGGGCCGGCGGCGGGCGGCGCGGCGCGCTCGGGCTGCGGCCGCAGCGGCAGGCGCACCGGGCCCGTCAGCGGGAACGCGAACACTTGCGACTGGGGCTCCGGGAAGTTCATCGGCCTAAAACAAATAATACAATGCATCTTTATAACGCCACTTCTTTCTGAATAATTATATGCAAATACAAAATACACTTGAACCTGATGAACAATTAAAACACAGACATTGTTTATGTAACAAAACCAGGACAACGATTTATTTGTATTTAAACGATTGCAATACTCCTGAGCAAGACATCTAAACTTGTTTTTAATTATCCATTTAAGTTAAAGAGGCTTTAAAACTGTAATTGATGAATAAAATCTAGAAAATAGCAGGAAAGACATCAGAGACACTATAAAAGAAACCAATTTCATTGATATTGTAGCCAACATAAAACAAAATTAACAGATATATTCAATGTAATCTATTCTAATAGAGTTAAAAGTTTGTTTGTTTGGTTGGTTGCAGAGCGCTTATCTCAGAAATAATGTACACTGCCAAATATTTCAGTGTCATATGGGAGTTTTATCGAGTTCTCACACATTCCGGTTATGGAAGCATGTTCCCTCAGGACGGAGGACCGTGGGACAGCTACTTCACTACTAAATCTCAATAAAGAACTTTGCTTCCCCTACGCATATATGAATAAACAGTGGCAAATAAATAACCATTATTTGATTATTCAAACCACAAATCACATGAAATAATCTGTGCAGATCGATAGCAACCACTAACATCGCGTTCTATCACTTAGCTAATTGGTTAACGTAGGCGTAGGCAAGATGTAAGGCATCACTTACGTTTGCTGACGACTTATTTGTCTTCAAATAACAAGACACCCGCTTTTGCTTTGAACATCCCAAACTTATAATTCAAAACGTGCCTAAGCCGATTCATTATCACTTTCAAACAGAGAAGCGCTTTGTGTAATTCTATACACAATCATACAGATACGTACCCTAACTAGATATAAATTCAAATGTAAGTGTAATAAATAGGCTTGCTGAATATTACATACATATTTCGATAAAATTTATTTTGGCCCTAGTGTCGATTATAAAGTTTTCAGTGAATGAAGAACTTTCATTGAGATCCGAGTGAGTTATAACATAACTATTCACTTTATACCTCTACATACGCCCTTGAAACTCATGTGCTTTCATGAACTTTTACTAATGACGGCACGTGTAGGAGCTTACAAAAGTAGAACACCGTCATGTTGGAAGAAAACCGACGAAAAAATTGTGTTTCATCTTTATAAGAAAACTTACGATAACAGAGCTTTTGGTGACTAATGGTTGATTGCGATTGTATTATGCTTAACAAACCTCAGAGACTCTACACAATACAAGATGAGCTGAAAATTTTTGAAAACAATCAAAAGCATTCCCATATGTATACCATCAAATCAGAAACTGCTAAAATCATCATTAGAAAACCAAAGAAAATGGATGTCCACTTTAATTTATACAAGAATGTGAAATGGATATGTGACATCAGTATTGCTGTTCAGTGAACTTATCAAGTAACAATAATATAATATTCTGAACGCATAGGCCGCTGTTTGTAACAATTGTCGTTTGGGAATACAGGGAAAATACGGAGGTAAGCATGTCGTTGATTCCCAAGTGTATTACGGCCTGATAAAATTTTACAACTACGCTCGTAGGGTCCTTTTATTGCTAACTACCAGCCGTTCACTTTGTCATCAGTATTGAAGACAAACGATTGTAACGTAATTGCACTCTCAACTGACTGCGTAATGCGACAGCTGATTAGTGACACGAAGGTACCTAACAAACGGTAACGTAACATGTGTATTGTCAGTATTGCTGTGTAAAAGCATATGGAATGTGAATACAAGTGCCAGCCTTACGTGACTCAATATATTTAAGTTTTAACAATAAGTTTGTGCGCAACTGAAGCCTACGCTTGACCTTATAATACCGTGACATATCATAAGTCTTCGTCCGCGTCACACAAAAGTTGTAAAAGGACATAAAAAATAAAACACAGTACCGACAATAAAGCAAGAAGAATAGAACTCTAAGCCTTCGGAGGTTCTAAGAAACAAGCATAATCGGTCCACTCCGCCGCATTTCAATGCGAACCACGCAAAATACTCGACAAAAGAATTTAATCCGTATTGTTATATGTTTTGAACGTAACGGAGACACAGTGAACCTTAAACAATGATTTTACTTTTCCCGTAGTTTCTCAGTTTATTGAAACACAATATATAAACATTATGTTTATATCAAATAAGTCAGAGGTCAGCCTTGACAACAGTTTGTTATTTACACACGACTCAAGGTATACCATTACGAGTGGGTACACAATAATATCTTTGATCTACTTCAGAAAGGTCAGAAACCAATAACAAACCTGTCTTTAACGTAATCGAACACAAAAACAGTACAAAGCGAATTGTTACCTAAGAGCGAATACTGGATACTTGTCATCGAGAAAGTTCGATTGTACTTACAAGTACACACGTTATTCTTATTAATTCCACAATCATGAATGTTATGCATGATATGCCTCAGTTATTGTAAAATATTTTTTCTTTGGTTAATTAGAATAGATTATAATATAACAAAGATCATTGATCAGCAGTTTCAATGTAACTTAAGATGTGCTCATTCAGAATGGACGTTGGTGTGATGTACCTGGGCTCGTCGCCTCCGTGGCAGATGATGGCGATGCGCTCGGCGTGAGCGCTGCGCGGGGCGAAGGCTCCGAGGATGTTGAAAGGAATCGCCTCTCCATGGGATCGTCGCGACGCTTCTCAACCACGCAGTTCATGCGGCCCCTGGAAACAAAATATATTACATTTATATAACCTGCTACAAATTAAAAGGTCAACGTTCATGTAGTCGCAATGATAACAGATCTCTACAATCCGACACATTTTTTTGCTTAAAAAACCTCATGACCTTCATTATGCAGTTTTTATCAAACAGTAAAAATGTGACTAGCCGATTGGCTGCTGTTTTACGGAGGCATTGACTATAAAACCTTTTCTGGGTTTCCATTTAATTGAGAATTTTGTTACATCCAATTTATCATTGTAGAGCAGAAACAGAAATTATTGTGCAGACTTATAAAATGTTCATTTCGCGATGAATTAATGTGATGAAAATCTACAATTAGCTTCACTTCAAGCTTTAACGATGTTATGACGTGCCGCCATTTGTTTCTTAACAAAATATTTTGTTTTATTTAGCACTGGCGGCAACTTTCTATAACATGACCTAATTCCATTACATAATCTTCTTTTGAGACTGGCTTAAGTGCCTACACGTAAATCGCGTTAGTGACGTAAGTCAATCAATCACTACATTAAAACCTTAATAATATGTCTAAGTTTTAAATAAAACGCTCCATCGCTGCAATATTCAAAATAGCGCATCGTGGATCCCAAGCCGCGTTGGGTCACATGACACATGCTCCTACGGATTACCAATGAGCTCGTATTAATGTGATTACACAAGTTTCTCCGACTCCTTCCGCCTAGCGCCGGCTCGATGTTACACAACTAGTTAGTCAAAACATTATAATATGAGAACACAGGAAGAACGCAGCGAATCACTCGGGGAAAACTCCGCGTACTACTTACAACAAGTTACTAACTGCAAATATTTATTTATTGAACCATCGCTGTTGTCCTCCTTTTGTTGCTAATACCGTTTTTAACAACTTTGCCAAATTATGGCTTGAGTCCGTTATGATGGTGCTTTGGTCCATAGTTATTCATAAGGAAATGGTTTCCTTTGACTCATTCGTATTTAAATTCTGCCAATTATAAGTTACTGTTATTTCGTAGTTTACAGGCATGTTAAAATTAATAAATATTCCAAAACAGAATTAAGGAAAAGGTTGTGATGGAAGTTCTTTTCTTTCGAGAATAGTTATAATTATTTTTATACATGCTGCATGTATGATGGTCTATGGCTGATGATTACTGAACAACTTATTAAGTCCCAATTATTCGCGTCTCCAAAGCATACTTAATTAAGACAAACTCTTGGTACATAACGCGGGAGATCTTGACCTTGCTCTTATTTACATAATTGTTCGTCAGAGCAGAACTTAATTTTAATAAACAACAAACGCATTAAACATCGTCTTGTATAATCCGCGGTTTTAATGAGTAATCCACCAACTAATTATGTAAGTGCTTGTTTTACTTGTCATCTAGAGTGAATTTATTTATTTTAAAGAATATATTATACGTCATGTCAAAACATAGTAGCAGTGTGAAGCACTCACAAACACTAAGATGAAATGAAGCAAGCGACCAACATAGATTAAGATGTATTTTGAAGAATGCTTGAAACTTCTCTTTTAACCTCAAATGTCAAGGAGCGGTCCACAAAACATCAGAGAGGCCACAAGCCCGAGGCAAGCCCGATGAATGTGTTGTGTGGGACTTACTTCTGATTGTTAGCCAGGAAGGCTCCAGCTAGTTCATCGAGGTCGAACTGGATGGGCAGCTTGAGCATGGGCCTGACGGCGTCGAGCTCATCCTCCTCCTCAGCCGAACTGTCAGACTCTGAGCTGTCGTCACTTGCTGAGTTCGGCGAGTCATTTCTTTCATCGTCGATTTTCTGAAAGTATCAATTAATTTCATAGATCATTTTACTAAACCTGAAGATTAAATTATTCTATTAGTTTGAAGATTCCTACTGACGATTCTATAGTAAATAGGTAGTTCTGCAACTGATGTAACATCCTAGTTTGAATATACGGAAATGATTTCCTATTAACTCTTATAAGGCTCTTGTTATGCAGTAAAGTATTACGGTATTGGCTATAGGTACACGAGAATATCGGGAACTAACTTGACCTCTAACGCCTTTGACCTGAACGGCCCTAGACAGGTAGCTTTCGCTTTCGTAACGCTTTATAAAGAAAGGAAACGAAAGCAGTGACATTTATTAAAGAGATAGTGTGCAGAAAGAGTTTAATATATATTTTTATAACGTCATAAAAATGCTGCGATAAATTGCATTTAACACTTAATGGAAAAGCGACGTGTGAAACAAGAACATTATATATCTCGTTCTGTGCTGTTTACCCGGTACAATGGGTTCGGACATCCTGCGCGAGACAATGCGCCCGCGCGCCATTGTTCAACCGCCCTCCGTTTGTAAATATTACTAACATTCGGATAGATAGCTCATCGTTGAATCAGCCTACGTCTATGCAAATCTTATTATTGTATCGAAAGAATATAAGGCATAACGTATTGTTTTCCACATCAGCCTTACTCTGCCTTCACACTAATGCCAGCCAAAGTAGCATCCTTATATCGTTACCAAACGTTTCTCATTATATCTTGTTTATCTTAATTAAAAGAAAACTTCAAATGAAAAGACCTTTTAATTTATGGTTAGTATTCTAAAATAAATAGCTCCATATTTCTCGGAAACCACATACGTATTGTAAGTATCTTCAATCTGCATGTAATTTCGCATTGCAGACAATATCTGGGCAATGCAAATAATACAAAGTGGCCGCTTTCACGTGTTCGTGGTGCAACAGTCGAGCGGTAAGCCCGCTCTCCCCCTCACCGCAAGTGAAAGCTGGCTCACGTCACTACTTGCACCCACTGACAAATGCACATACATATCTACAAACACGACCATTCAAAATAAACCTTTTTAAAATTTGCAACAAATTACAAATATCAAGGAAAATTATCAATAGCAGAGACCTAACCTCTCCCGAGCTATCAACTAGGATTTCCCTATTTACTTATATAACTTTTATTTAATGTCTCAGAGCGAAGATGACCTGTGTCTAACAAGATTTAAAATTTCTTAGGCCTTTCACGCGTGAAACTACCAAGAGAAACCATTCGCTGGCCTTAACCAATCGGTTGTTTGTCGTCAACACTTTTACCACAGAGAAAATAATAAATATAACTAATTGCCGTATGTTCTAGAAAACATACAACAAAAGATACCTCTATATTTGACTTTTGGCGTAAATAGAAAGCAAAACAAACTTAAAGGTTTGTAGTCCGAATTTTTCATCCAACTTTCATGACATTATTGTGCTCACAGCTTTTGCTATCTTTTTACCACAAGCTTAAATTACATAGGAATTAAGCGTAAATTGGCAACAAGGTAAAACTTTCAAGTCGGCTTTATCCTCAAAATAAACTCCGTAGGTATCTCACATACAATAATGTAGACAGCGGCTTAGTATTCAAGCGGCGACAGTGTGGGAAAACATATTTACCTGTAATTTGTCTTCGTCGATCTTAGACTCTGCATGGTTGAGTGCGTCGTCTTTGAGCTGGTTGGCGGGGACTGGCACTGGCTGGCTGGGCTGCGCAGACGGCTCCGGCGCCACAGACGGCGGCGGCACACCGTGCAGTGCGTGCGCGTTGCTTAGGGCAGGGGCTCATCCTAAAATAAACAATATTCAGGAGTAAGTTCGAGAGGTCTGAAGTCTGCAATTAATTAAACGTAGACACCAAAATAATTCGCAACCAATTTTGAACCAAAATGTAGGTACAATCAATCCTAACTTGGTGTACCAACCTATTACATCAAAATAACTTGGAAATATTTGATTATACGTTATTTTCGTGACGGGCTCTACATACAATGCTTAATGCATAAGTATAATTTTAGAAGTTAAAACTAAATCAGTTATTGAAATCACATAAGGTTACAAATAACTCCTATTGTGGTGTTGCAATGAAAATGGCTACGTCAGTAAGTTCTAGAAACGGTAAATCCAGCCACGACTGTGTCAATGTTATTTTCCACGTAACCACTTTTTGTACCCGTTTAAAGTTATTTATGAAATCTTTGCAAAATCGTAATTTCTACAACAAATTAAAGTTGAAGCATTGCCAACCTCGCCGCTCACTTTTCGCGCAAAAACCATCAAAGTGCTCATCGCAAAATGGCGGATGCCTTTTGCATGCAGCCAACCTCTTACGTAACTTGAGTACGTAGGCTATGTTCACGTACCTATGTATTTACCCACACGGTATCGCGTCTCATCATTGTCCATGTCAATTGCTGTATTCTCATTGGATAATGACCAGTTGGCTGGTATCAGTCATGCAATGTGCTTAAAAACATCCATGTAGGCAGGTACAAAAGTGCAAGGTTGCAGGCCAGCAAACGTTCGACAATTGTTAAAACAAACAATAAAATTTATTTCACTTCAAAGTTTCGATACGCTTTTCAAAACAATCACGAATTGTTTTCGGAGACGCCGACGCTACTATTGGTTTGTTAAGGTCAAAGAAGGTTCAACTATCAACTGTTTGTTCTTTTAACTAAAATAAGTTATAAATAAGCGAGACTATAATTTACATAGACCTGGTTATTGTTTGCTTTTCGCGCGAAGTTAATTTTGGCCCGCAACTTATTACGACTCCTAAAATTCTGTGATTTTCAAATTCAATAACAATATCGATGTTAGGTGCCTATCGAATGTCTATTTCAACATAAAAGACGGTCAATGGAATTAAACGCAAATATAAACGAATTGCGTCTTTATTGAGCTGCCTTTCCACTGCAAAATTATGCACGCCACGAGAGTTCTACCTACGCAAGCTTTTGAAATCTTGGAAAATACAACAATTACTATTAGGTACTTAAATGGTATGGGCTCACACTGGGCTTAGTCATGTTTGAAGGTACGAGTACGTGCTTTGTTGAGCGATTATGACAGTTGAAGAACAGGATGAACTCCATACTCAGCGTGGAATACTTGTTAATTTTGAAAGAGATGTACGTATCTTGTGTAAATGATGTTGTGTGTGCTGTCAAGTATCAGGGCGCAGCGGAGCGCGAAATGTTTGCGACCGCAACTGATAGAAAACGACGATTACGTCGACAGCTATTGTCGCATTGTGCACTACGCCCACCACACTTTACTGGATTTACGAAACGTTTTAAACATTTAATAGTTATTGTCGCTTGCCGAGCCGACCGTTGCGTGATAACGAGGAAATTGCGCCTCTCGCCAACACAGAAAGCAAGCAATCGTCTATGAACAAAGAATTTCAGGCTATAACAGAGAAAAACTGACAACACAAAATATAAATATAACACAATGACATGTAGTGCGTGTACAAATGGTATAAAATTGCTCAGAACCATTGAAATTCTATACGCAATTTTATTTATAAATACGTAAGCAGGAGCTAGCAACGGTGGTCAGCAGGTGAATACTAATGGTGCTCGTGCATGTGAATGACACAACATAAATAAAACTTTTGTTATCAAGTCAAATAAATTAATCCAATAACTAAATTCTTATTGAAAAAATACTTCACTTCCTCGATTATCGAGCGTTATTCATTACTTGAAGAATTTTATGCCTCTTGTTACGGGACCATATTGATGTTTTATCGAGCTCCAAAGAGTCTCCGTTAGAGCCGAATGACCATTCACTAAATACAGTCTAAACAACCTCAATTTGCCAAGTCAAGGTAAACTGAGATTACTCATAAGGACACGCAGTGAATTTTAACTAAATTAAGATGTACCTATAGACTGATGGAAGATGCTGGATCTCTACCTGTCTGTCTGCCGCGCTTTTACGATAAAACTAATGAATCGATATCAATTTTGGCCACAGAAATCTGGACTCTAAAAGGGATATCTAGGCATATCCGGCAAAGGGAGTAAATCTAAAATGAATTATTTAATAATGTTCATCATTAAAATGTAGTCGAGGAATATTTGCTTTGAAAAGATAAGTTTCTGATGAAACATGTGAATACCGTGAGGGTTTAATTAGCAAGTATAATATAGTATTTATTATTTTACTGTATCTTATTTCAACAGAACACAAAGTAAACACCGATGACTCATCTCAATCGTGTAGCCTACACGAAACAACATTTGTCCCCTAAGACAAAAATATTTTGTTTAAGAATTTTTGGTAATTTTGAAGGAAACTTTCAATCTTTGAAACTTTGATAAACAGATATTTTAAAGGTCAGGGTAAGAAACTGCCACAAGGATTTATTTTAGTATTAGAAATGAATTACAATAACTAATAAATAAACTAAATTGTTAAGTATATTACATAGGTAACACGGTACCAGTTATAATTGTGGTGTGATTTGATGATTCAAGAAACTAGGGGAATATTAAAGCTAATATGCCTGCGATATGAAATGGATATTATTAAATAATAGAGACTAAGGCATTTATTGAGTTATTTCCTCAGCATCTGCATATCATAGACCAATGAATAATAAAGTGCTAGTGGGATATTTTATTAAGTGTTCAAGAATGACATTGTAAAACTTAGGTGAAACTCGAATGAAATAATGTACCCGATCCCGCCGTCACTGAACACCTAAGAGTCGGGCTAGCATTACATGTAATAACATATTATGATCGGCTCTCAAGTTAAGCACTTGTTGGGATCACCCGAGCATAAAGAATGTTAATTAAAGTACGATGGCGAGTCAATAATTAGACGATGACAGTGCTGTGGGTGGGACGCGCGGGTGGACGGATGCGACGAAGATCATTGTGGTGCGCGTGCGCGGAAAATCGGTGGCTTCCGCTCAACACGCACACACACGCGATGTGCGCACATGAATTACACATAAGTATATCTATTTTGGTTGCTGGATAGAATTGCTGCTGATAAGCCAGTGCCTACGTGATCACCAAGTCTGAAATCATCCTTCCCTGCATAATGCTTGTACAAATGTAACCACTCATACAACTGAATTTCACCTAAACATATACTTTAATAAAACTGACTAGAGTGAAAGTATAAAATTTACTACATTATTAATTAGATATCAATTAGAAGCTACTTACATAGCAACAAAAATAATTTACTGACTCAAGTTACACTTCAGCGACTGCAAAATACGTAAAAGATTTGTGCAGAAGTACTTATTGAAATATATTTTATAACAAGAGCTGTTACAATGCAGAAGCCTTACGGTAATCAGTTAGTTAGATGTGATCATTTTATTAAGCATCAGTGCTTACAAAATTAGGGTATTTCTGCAACAATTAACTTTGTGTTACCAATAGTGTGCGATGTAAAATTCATTGTAATGGGCAAACCAAGTACATGTTAATTTTCAATACAATCGGTCACGGCGACTGACTCAAGGACTTCACGCCTTTTGAGTGTTTACATTCCAACTCCCGCCGGTATTGCCAAAAACATTGTGAGTCAAAGTTTATTAAACGTTAAATGATATTACCAACGTACATAAATATCAGAGCGGGACATAATATGATACAAAACAATCATCTTATAATTATATTATCATGCCGTTTGGGGCTTCCACGTTACAACCATAGAGGTTTTAAAGTGGCAACCTACAATAGCTACCAATATATAGAGGTATAAAGGTATGTAATCGAGTACCTATGGTTGAATAATTGGGCTAACGAATTGTGTTCTAGCTTAGATGTTAAGTATTTTCTTCCGCCAAGGGTTCAGTGTAAGATACCGTGGGCGTCAGGAGTCGAGAGACGACTGGTCACTAGTGTCGGCAAAGCGTCCGGGTCCGTTAGAGCAGAAGCAGGTGAAGTTTCCTGGGACTACGGAATTGAAGCGTAAACGCGGCCTTGGTATACAAAGTCTATCAGTGTCTAGCAGGCTTACAATTTTCCAAGATAATCAAAGTTTCAAGCTGTCTCTGTTGTTGAAATTTATCTCTCAGGAACGTAGAAATGTCTTAGAATGTCGTCTCGACATCATGGGCACAGTATGTCTAACTATTTCTACGGACATGATTGTGAGCATTGTCACGTGGCAGAGTAAAACACGGTTTGATGTTTCAATATGAGCCCTTGTAATGAACTGAATTGGTACAAAAATAACCTTAACTATTTTATATCATTTGACACAGGAAGCTCATTATCATTTACTCTACAAATAAATGATTTGAAAAGGACAACAAATGACAACAAAATAATATTCAAAACGAATGATAAATGATTATGAAACATGAATAAACTTAAGATTTATGAGACTGGCGAGTACGTAAGTACATGTTACTGTAACAGCCTAATTACAGATCAAAATATTGTTTTCAACACATTTGTCTGAAAATTGATACTTACCACGTCGTCGTCTACATTGCGGCACGTTAAAATGCTATTTCCCGCGCTAATGCAAAAACGTTTATAGATTCTTTTTAATTAAAGCAAGGAGTAGCTTTGATTAAGTATACACATACACGCATTAAAGGTTTATGAATACTAAAATTGATTTTGTAATTTCAATTTCATTAAAAAACAATATGACAAATTACCGATATCAACATGATATCAACAGACTATTTAACCGTTCTTAATTCAAAAATTAAACATTTGAATTTACTTTTTGGCACTTCACTATTACCTATATTAATGCTGTAGTAGGCAGTTTGCAGGACTGCAGCTGTCAAATTGCAAAACAAAGCGGGAAAAACTAGCGAACCAGAGTTTCAAAATTAAGGTTGTTTATTTTACGAAATTAAATTTAGGTATTGTTATTAGGTTTATTGCAGAGGTTCACGCATTATAGGTATTTTATTTTGGCAATCAGTACATAACTTTAAAGAAAATGTAGGCCAGTTGTAATTATTAATTGTTAGTATTTGTTACTTTTCACGCGCAAACGGTAGATTTTATCCCTCGGACGTGGATGAAACTGTAATGGCTTTATATTCTTTAAAACTATTGTTTATTTAGGTACTTTTATATACTCAGATAGGAAAACGTCAGGCTTTCCATGTCTATGCTTTTCAATGAGGGTTTCGTAAAATGGCGTCCACGAGGTGGCAGCACCGAGTCGTCAGGTCCAGATAACTGTCAAAGTGCTTATCTTTACTATGAATAGTGAACGATTTTAGTGCTTTTATTTTATTATTAAAGCACTGCATTATTGTTTTACTATTGCGGTTGAGTAAATAAAAAACTAAATCATATTGTGTTAAAAATTTTTCAACAAGCTTTTCCTTAGTACCAGTGACTTTTGCACCCTCTCTTAGCTCAATTTTTAGTTCGGAAACCTTATTCTGACCGTAGTCCATAATAAAATCAATAACACTTCAATATAACAGAATTTCAATAAACAATAAGTTCGGCACTTACAATTCCATACTATTTGACAGCTGTTTGGACCAGACGCATACGTGGCGCCACCCGGTGGCAGAAAAATTTCAAAACCCTCATTACAAACGTCGGACCCTCGCCTCGTACCTAACAGAGTGCGTTTCATCAAATAGTTCCTATGCCGTCATGTTGGCACTAATGCAAATTAGTACTAACAGTCGACAGCAACTAACAGTTAGTACAGGAATGCCAACATGACGGCAAAGGAACTATTTGATGAAACGCACTTTACCTATACACACCGACAGGACTGTAGGATCATAGTAAGTAAGGTTAGATGACAAGAATACCGGAATAATCCACCCGTCACTACCTTCAGGAACTAAATAGGTCTCATGAAACGTGAATATTTATAAATTATTAAAACATTACTACACGAAACACAACTTCTTTAAACCAATAAATTCAGTTATGCTCAACGATGAAATCGTAACCAATCGACAGATTTTATGTAATGAGTACAACGACCTGTGCCAGTGAATAAACTATTGCAAACTATTTCTATTGGGTCAGAACCAGAAAGCAGAAAGCATCCGGAAAAAGTAAAGAGAATTTCTGTCTTTCAAAATCTTTTCTATTTTTACGATTCGAAAAGAACCAAATGGAAATTCTTCAAGGTCAAGAACTGCATAATTATACCAATAATAATCACCTTGGTGCCAATAATAATAATACGAGTAAATAAATCGCTTCTAATTTTATATTCACGACGAAAGACGGGTGACGATTTTACTTGCGTAATTTAGTAGTAAGTAGTTTGATCACTCAGAATTATAGGTAGGTCCACCAATATTTACACAAAATATGTTAGTTCGATGTTCTGTCTTGTAAGTACAGGACCCATTATCCCTCCACCATGTAGGTAAGTTAACGCAAACAGTAAGAAATAAGGTGTAAAATACATAGAGCACATATGACCGTGATTGCCATCACGACACTACGAGTATTACGAATGTGTTACAGGCCAGAAAAAAACAAAGAAAGAAAGTCCATTGAAAGTATTGAAACGTTGAAACTGGCCACTATTGATCTGCGCCTGAATAACACCAGTAACTGTTGTTACGGTAGATAATACCAGTGACTAATGTCAGTTACCACGCAGTTGGGCAATGTCAATTAAAAACTGAAACATGCAGCGGAAATTATTGAAATAACTTTTATGATCAATGATACTTTCGTAACTGTTACAGTATCGTAAATGTTATAGTCAATAGGAATTTCATGAAAAAAGTTATCTACTCTAGTATATGATAGCGCACTGAATTCTACATTAAATCATTATCATGCTGAAAATTCCTAAAAGTGTATCTGAATAGAATTCGCAGACTGTCTAATAGCCTCATTTAAATAAATGGTCCATCTTTTGTCTGCTTTACAGATTATTACAAAACCGTCCCCACGTCAAACTGATGTGGTACAAAGACTAATATGAAATCATGTAGGAACGTTTATTTTTGTATTGTCTGTAAGCCATAAGAGGCGACATTCACTTTACTGGCAAACGAAAACATGCATGACGAAACCAAAACTCATTTCGGAATGATATTATGTTTTCATGTTATTCAATGCTGAATTTCAATAGAATTGAGACAAATATGTATGATATCACACGAAATATCATATTACGGATTATGAAATATGTACATAGATGCTTGCTTAACTCGGAACGCTCATAAGTTCACATCGCATGGCCATATGTCACGAAGTGATGCATCGGCGTCATGGGTTCATCGACCCCAGTTGCCAGCCGCTTTCGCTACAAATACATAATCACCAGCACCGACCAGGTATTTGTGCACTACCTACATATAAATTCTCTCTAGATGTGCTGCGGCTGACCTTTGACTTAACCCTAGTGCAATCCTTTGATCGTTTGAATTCTGCCTTCCAGCTAAAATACTTAACTTCAAGCTATCCCAAAAGTATTTGAAATTAAATATTAAGATAAAATTACGTGTCTGTCTTTTGTTAAGCGAGTTTACGTTGTTCACAACTGTAACGCTCGTGTTAACATTTTGTTATTTTATTTAAAATGTAAACAATTTGAAACTCTGCAAATAATGACTATTCTTGTACAATGTTTATAAATCAAAGTTCTCGGAAAGGCCGAACAACAGAAAGCTTAAGTAACCATCCGCGACGGACTGTCAATAAAATATGGCGATAGGTTCTAGAGATACATCAACTTTCGCAATAGTAAGTAACAGAAATCGTTAGTTTGGAGCCACAACTCCATATTCTGTGTACAAATTCAAGGTGATCCAGTCGCAACGCAACTCGGTACCTCCTCACTGAATGTTCCACAGACTAAGGCAGCTTACAAACATGTATATGATGTGTGGTAAAGTTACACGTATATATACTCATGTAGGTACAAGTAAATATTGCGCTACAGTATTTCCTCATCGCGTGCGGACCTATAACAACATGCACATAGTTAACTTACGTGAAGCTTTGGTCAGTTACATCATATGTAGGTGTCACGTTGTTGTCCACCACTACGAGCTGCCCTCCCGACGCACCACGATTAATGATCCCATTGCCTATAGAACACTACCGTGACAAATTTGCCATGGTAAATCACTCTCAGTTCAGTCAAACATGAGAGATAGACCTAGTCGTGTTTATGGTTATCATAACGCATACAAAGTCTTTTAAAATATTAGTTTCATGAAAGCAGAGTACCTATATTATAGGAATCACTTATTCTTAGAGAATATGAGACCTTATAAAATGGTAGTCTGTCTCTACGCTTTCATGCATTGATTTGAAAAACGAAATCTAACCAAGTGTGCGTCAAGTGTCCGTGTAAATCAGTGTGCGAACGAAAAATGTAGAATAGCGTAGTAAAAGAACAACTCCGATGCCCTGTAAGAATATTCTCGAAAACCATTGTGTTGATAAAACATGAATATCTAACTAATACAGATAATTATTAATTTTCCACCTCGGTATTAAGTGTAGTATTGTTATTCCTTCACATTGTTATATATAAGTATGTACAATGTTTCACAGCAATTACAACACCTAAGTGCCGGCCTGTACACGGAACCGGCCCATCTCTACAAAGATTACGTAACTTGAATAAACATTAAATATAAACAACTACGTGACACGGTTGACGGACATCTACTGCTTATATTCAGTTTTTATTGCGTTTTCCTCTCAACAATAAGACAAAAATTACAAATTATGGCAAAGACAGTCAAAACTTAAGTTTAATGATGTTTTCAAGGTTATTTAAAGGTAACAACATAATAACACAAGGTATTCATTAATATTGGAAGTTGACAAGAAGTGTAATTACTGTTAAATACATACCCGACATGAACATAAATCTATACTTATAATAAATCTGTAGAGAGGTCAATTCTGTACATTGAATATATTTCCAAAAGAACTATTAGGGGTGATTAGTGATCGATACTGATGCCAAAATGCAATCAGAAAAATTTTTGTCTGTCTGTCTGTCTGTCTGTCTGTCTGTCTGTCAGTCTGTATGTTCGTTATGGAAACAAAACTACTTGACGGATTTCAATGAAACTTGGTACAATGATTCTTCATACTCCTGGGCAGGTTATAGGATACTTTGCATCACGCTACAATCAATAGGAGCAGAGCAGTGAAGGTAAATGTTGGGAAAACGGGAGAAGTTACTCCATTTTTAAGATTCCGTCGCGTGTAAACTCTAATGGTTACAGCTACACAGAAACCATGTATGACGGAAATGTTCTTCATAAAATTATGTAAAAATGTCCCATGACAGTATATATCTATCTTTATGGTTGACTCACAATAACACGTAAAACTCTCTCGGTAACTTACCAGTTCGGAGTTTTCTGATTATATTTGTCTACTATTACGTTTATAACACTCACTCACACGAATTAAAATAGTTAATAGTATTACCTATTCATTAAAAGATTCATATAAATCGGTGAAGAAACACCAAAGTTATTCACGAAAAACGGATAAGCCATCGCGCGTGAATACTGAATCACGCTATAAGGATCATTTTTGTGCATCTGTCGCCGCGCTCGACGCGGCTCGCGGCGCGGTGGCTGCGCGAGTTTCATACAATATTTGGCTCTTGGTGCGATTGATGCGAATAGGCGTTCAGAGTGTTCAACCTTATTGCGCGACTTTTAGGTTTTAAATAATTTATTTTAACTTTCTTTGTTGTTATATAAAATAGGTTGGTACCTATTAGTTATTTTGGTAGTGTTTAAATATTCGTTCAAATTACAAATTATTAATAGTTTACATTTTAAAGTAGTAGTAGGTACGCATAGATTTAGATAATTGGAGGGGCTGGTGTTTATTATTTCTTTCTCTCTTTGAAGTCCGACTCTAACGCGGACGAAGTCGCTGGCAGAAGCTAGTGTTGAAATAAATTGCAAATGTATGAACGTGTGGAACAGCAGCGCCTTATAATCAATAAACGTGCGTGCCTACCCTGGGTAGATAGATACTCCTATCAAATTAAATACTTGATAAATTGTAATTTTCTTTTAAATCTCAATGATTATTTTCGTTGAAAAACTTAAGAACTATCAATTTAAGTACTTGTACCTATTCATTTTCACAACATGAAAAGTTGTGTTAACTTAATTCAGTCACAGTAGTCATTTTAAATTTGCAAGCAATTAAATCAAAATAAAACTGACTTCTTTATAATTACAAAGTCTTGATAACAAAGATGTACCAAAAGTCATGCACGGAAGCGTTGCATGACGTGACAAACGTGACTTATCCTAATTTTATAAAAAGCAGAGTCAGTCAATATCTTCATTGTCGCTTCAATGCTAAAGATTAATAACGCAGCATACCTGTGCGTACATATCGAAAGACACATTACTGGTGAAAACAATACTTTATACATGTGACTCTATTATATGTAAAAATCTTGTGCGCTTGTATGTTTGTTATTACGTATCCATAAGTTGCGTATCGACAAGCTCCGCATGATTACCTATAGTATAAATGTTTAAGTTTCCATCACATGAGTAGGTTTATTTCTGATGGAATCATTTTTACAATAAAACCTAAAACACAACTCTAAGTAGCATAGGCATAGGATGATCTGAATACTTAATTGTATGATGTCATTAGATGTTGTAATTCCTTTGTGGTCCAACATTTATATTTAATGTATCAAACCAAGCTACGTTGGTGTCGATAATATCCACTAGTGAAGGCTCTGTAGGAAAGAGCAACCGATGTGTAAGTAGATAGCCGAAGGTTGGCAGCCCGCCACGCTATAATGCAGTTCTGAAAATTAACCTTGCTACATCTATGCTAAGCACGAGTTCCGGCTCAAAGCACGTAAACTTCGAAACCTATCTTAAGTATTTCTATGACGAAGAGCTAATTTCAGAAACATAAGTCACTTCTTTAGGACTACAGCTGGTGCTCTAAAGCACTAAACTGCAGGATAACGAACCACCAGATTGCTTCGTAATTCGTGACATATACGCGCCCTAAAATATAATACATAAGCTTGTACTTACAGCCAGCAAGGCATCATTGCCATACGCGCGTCCTTCAAGAGCCAGTTCCTTGTCGAGCATAGCATCCAGCTGCTCAAGCTGGTGGCAGGAGGCCCGCCGCTACCCAGCTCGAGGCCAGGATAAACGCGCCCAGGATGAACGAGGCAGCCACCACCGTCAGCGCCGCGATCCTCGCTATTTGTACTGATGACGACACTCTCTGCCGGTACGCCTGCCACCAAAAGTATAGGTTAATACACATTTTTAATGGTTTATTGAGTCTATGTAAAGGAGACGAGAGGAAAAGAGCACAATTTTGATAAGAGCCATAAAGTTAATGGAATTCAAAGAACCTAACTGAAATATTTAGATAGAACTGACAACCGGTCCCTACAACCATTTTTCAAATTCGCCTAATATTAAAGTAGTAGATATCTAAATAATTTATTAGTGTTCTAACCATTCTAAGTTTATGGTAAACAAATATTTAATATGGTTTAGGTGCATTGTGATTGAAATAAATAATACATATGTTAAACTATTGCTTCTATTTTATATTCTACAGCAACAGTAGCTTGGCTTATACAAAGAATCGTTCAATCAAGCCGCAGTTGGAAATCAACATTCTATTTTAGTACTGATCGTGATATCTTTGAAAGGTAAATACATACATATATATATAAATACCTATGTGACGCAGAAGGTCGATGTCGCACAGCAGATGAAAACCCATGTAATCGATAAATTACATACAATAGCATAATAATCAGTTCAGATTCTCGACATAGATATTTATACTTGCGTAGCAACTATTATAGTAATCTGTGTTTATACTCTCGAATTTATACAGGTACATAGCTAATACTATTAAGGATCCAAAAAATGTGCATTTTCAAAAGGGATGCAAGTTTCCTTTAGTTGCTAAGTAAAAGATAATGTTGAATGCTAAAGATCTCAACGCATGCATGCAATGCGCTGCAGCAGAATTTAGCGATGAATAGTTTGAATTCATAACTGTAAACATTTTTAATTGCTTAATTAATTGAACAATTAATTGTTTAAGTCTTTGCTTTATTTTATTAATTGATTAAGATCGCTAAGATGCTGTGATTAATACTGGCTTAAATTCTAAAGTAATATTTTTTAATTTTATTTTAACGAACTAAGACTAATTGAAATAAATTATGTGACTTTGTGTCGAGGTGACATTATGCTTGTAGCACAGATCACGCTGACCCACATTATTATAACCACAGATCACCAGATTACGTTGAGAAGGGTTTATAATTTACTTATCTGATGTCCATATTCTATAGACTAAGCATTAACCTAGGGCATTTTGAAAATGATATCGAAATGTATAGAAACCAAATAAAAAATCTCGATTTATAAAATAACACTCCCACTATATTTGTTTTCGTTAATAACTTATTTTTCAATTGTTTACCATTCATCTTCATAAACCTTCTTTTCAGACAGTAACGTGTCTAAAAATAAATTAAAATTAATGTTTGAAGTAAAACGCGATAAATAACATGATTTATTTTTGCTTGTTTATAAGGAACCGAGAACATTAACCTTTGAATTTCGTTTAATATATTATGAGCATCTTTTTGCCCCTCGAACTATTGCTACATAAATAATTAAGTACTTACTGCATTTAGTAAGAGTCCATCATAATAATATAATTCTAAAAGATGATGATGATACGCTCGATTTTTAAAGGCCATGAACAAATAAACCGCTTATATCATGTAGGATATGAAGTGACAATGGCGTCACAGTTAGTCTAAAGCCGTTGTTCAAAACAACTATTTAAGTAGATACTTAGTACCTCCTTACTTGTAAGAACCGGGAAACCCACGCGCAAGGCAAAATAAGAACGAATTATTACAAACTAGCCGTTTTCCCGCAGTTTCACTTGCATCCCGTTAAAACTACTGCCCTTGCCGGGATAAAATATAGCCTACGTTACTCGGAAGAGTATGACTTTCCAACAGTGAAAAAATTCAAATCGGTTCAGTAGTTTCAGTAGCCTTTACAAATAAACAACTTTTTTCCTGGTACTTTTCCTTTTCTTTTCCTAATATTAGTTTAGATAAGTATCGCACTTTTAAATGTACGGTTTCATATCTATTTTCATAACATGCATTAGCTTAAAATTTGACAACTAGGTAATTATCTTTGCCAAAATATTCTGATTCCCATTCATCAATCTAAAATTAGACCCCAATATAAAAAAAACTTGTACACATGTACTTTCATACATATCTCTGTGCATTTGAACAAAGAACATATTTGAGTCATAAATACAATACTTCATAGATATCTCCCACACAATACATACATGAGAATTAATTACAGCAAAGCGCGCCTGCAATAGCCTGAGAGTTCTTTGTCCTTAGCGAGGTGTAGTTAATGAAGTTGTGATTTACTAACAACTCGAGGTGTAGATACACAAAATTACATAACCGTCGGCAGGGCAATCGCCGCCGGCGCAGGCAGGACGGAGAAGGGGATCTCCAGTGAGCTACGGTGAAAGTGCTTATTCTGTTGTATTTGTGAAATCCATCATCTTTACCGAGCCACAAAATTATGTCGATTTCGTTGATGCATCTTCGTTGACTTTGCATTTGTTTTCAAGATGTTTTACTGTTTAAACTTTTAGCTTTTGAACTAATATTCTTGCATTTTGTATACCTATTAAGTGAACTTCATTTGTGGAACGTAACTAAACATGTCTACGAAATTTGTTGTTGGGTTGAGTGCTTCAATACGTAATCACACATTGTTATGTCTCTTCAGTTACGTTATAGCCATAACCTGGCAGCTTTCTGCCAACCAGCCGCGATTTTATAATAATTGTCACATGCTTTGTACCCGTATGTAAATCCCAGTGTTAAACGTGTCTATTATCATCATATCAGCCTACTTCTGTCCACCCATGAACCGATAGAAAATTAATAGGCATATGTATGTCTGAGTAAAACTATCGGAAACTAAGCATACCTAATGCATTACTTTAGTAATGAGGTAGGTACCTTTTGGTATCAACGGTAAATTCATAAAATTGCACATTTAATTCCATTTAATCCTCCACAAAACACGTTAAACATCTGTATAATATGATGAAAACATGGCAGTAACCACTGCACTCGGCTCCAGTTACATGTCTTCGTGACCAATCATGTTATTGTGTAATAATTTACCTAATAGTGAGCCTTATATTTATCATCATTTACTCGCATCCCGGCCATCACAATCTAGAAGTTCTAAACAAAAGTACTGACGCGAATCTCCACTTAGAAGCATTGCAGTCATTCTTAACCACGAGTTCCATGTAAACAATTATGTTTTTATAAGCCTGATGAATATGTATGTAGGTATATTTCGTGCAAATATCTAGTTTGCGAGCTGTCCGGCTCGGATGTGACGCAAGCTCCATTGTGTCCACTTGCTCGACTGACCAATAACGATTTCACTCAGATTGTAGCTGTTTATATTTTTGCTGTCCAGGCGACGCAATAACCTTGCATTCAACTTCGTTTTATTATTCAGCGAAGATGTTTATTTGAGAACCGATTATTCTGTCTGATGATTTACTAATATTTGGCATAAATGCGAAAGTAACTGAATCTATTTGTCCGCCTTTTACAAAAAGCTACTGAACCGATTTAAATAAAATTTGGTCTGAGAAAGAACAAAGGTTACTTTTAATGCGAGGGCGGAAAAACCGCAGAAAACTAGTAGGTAAGTTATATTTACAGAAATTCAATTTAACAAACTTTTAAACCGTAGTTATGAAGTATAAAACGAAGATCAAGGCCTCCTTATTCTCCAAACGTTGGTGGTCCTAATAGGACAGTTTCTGAAAGAGCGTTTCAAGGAAACTGAAGATGTTTATGTTGCTAAGCAACTAATTCTTCTTTTAGTTCTTTTCTTTTTCAAATATCAGAATTTTATATCAGTCCCTATCAGATGGTCCGTCCGCCTATTGCAGTTTTATTTACAGGATTAAGGAATAAAATTTTGATAGAAAATACTATAGGCTTCCTATAAATCCTGCCTAATCTCTTAGGTCATCTTACCTACCATTAATTTAACGTTGTATTCAGGTACCACAAAAGAATGTTGTTTGTTTGGGAAGATGTGAAGTATGCCAACCGATCTCGGCTAGAGACAACGGATTCTCAAAACAGGTTGTCGTTGATAAACTTGGAAATGGAATGGATTACGTGTGTTTTATTAATCTTGCCAAATAGTAGCAGGTACATACCTGCTACTAATTTTAGTCGTCGAAGCTATTAAATTTATTTTATTTGAACCCAATTAACCCTGCAGATTAGAGATAGAATTTGGACATACAAGCCCCGTACAAATAATGATGTCAGATAATAATCAATTTCTATATCTAGTATACAAATCAACAGTAAGTTACAGAAATTATATAAAAATAGGAATCCGCTAGTAATGTTTCAGCTTCAAATTGTTCTAAGGTAAACCCTTAATAATTTGAACACTAAAGTGTGCTAAGTAATGCGTGAGTACACCTATAACGAAGTTCTAAGTCATCTCATTCGATACAATTGTAGTATATAAATTCTTCTGACACACTCTAAAACACATTTATTTGTCTGAGCTAAAATAATAACGATAATTGTGTAAATCTATTGGTAGCTAGTGGTACCTAGTCCAGAAAAGTAGAAGTTGAAATACAGGCAGACTGAAATGCTTTCTCTGGGTGCTTTCATTATTCTGTGACTTAAAGCCTTAAAACTTTAAAGTATGCTCAAAATCACAAAAATCTTCTGACTACTATTGAAATAGCAAACTTTCGCATAGAGCCAGTCGCGAGAAAAGTCGTGAGAAATTATTTATTTCCATTTTGTCGTAATATGACTACGTTGATGTTATTTATTTATTAAAACTTTTAATGAAATAGTAGAGACTGCTTTAGTTTTATGCGCACCATTTGCAAATAGGAAACCAAATAAATTGTCGCCGCCATGTAAGTAAGTACTATTTATGGGTGGTGCAATTTCTGACGTCACAGTTTACCTAGGCTAGCACCTATTTAAACAAGGACCTATTTACTAGGCTATGATGAAGTTGCGTGATAACTATGATAAGTGGCGAAGGCTATGTTAATAGATGGCCAGAGACAATAGAACAATGATTGTTCCCACATAATCTTAGACATATTACAATTCTCGGAAAGAAATATCTGTTTCAACAACCAACCTAAACATATACGTAGCTCATTTGATTGATGATAAAAGTAATGTAAAACTAATCATCTTCTTGCGTCCTGAACTTATACTTAAAGTTGTATATAGGCGCAAATATGTTATTATTTATTTATCATTTGCTTCCAACGGTTTCACCTGCTTTCTGAGGGAACTACTTCCCACATCCTGATTAAAAGTAGTCTACATATTATTATCTTTTATAAACACCTAAGCTATATCGATCCAAGTTTCGTCAAAAGCCACTCAGTAGGCTTTGACTAGAAGAGTAATCTCTACATTCATACATCCATTCGTCCTTATAAACTTTCGAGTTTATTGTAGGAGATAGAAGGATTCTCTATTCAATATGCTTCTCCTGCACAAAGGTTAAAGGTTTATCTCAAAAACTATTTCTAGCTTTTAAAAAGTTACGTCTTAACTCTTCTCTTCCTAAAGGCTTCCTTGAACGATCACACTTTGAATCTCCTCCAGGCCAGGTTATTGCGTGTCCAAATTAAGGGAAATTCTGGGTCTAATCGAGGTTATTCCATTATTATTCAGTTTAGATAACAATAAAATCTAAAAATCATTTTATCTTTTATTTTATTTTTCTTCATAATATGAATACGGCTTTATTAATATCTATTTAGGAAAGTCGACAAAACCAAAACCTTCAGGTTCTATTATAATTTAATCACACTTAATAGCAGATATTGCTGTCGACCCGCATGTACCTATCCATTCATACACCAGCTATTTGAAGCCCATTTAACTGTCGAAGGGTAGGCAGAATGATCAAATTGCGGTCATAAATAGTTTCTTTTATTGCAAAATACTTGATTTCACTAAAATGTGTTGTGTTTTATATTGTCAATTTCTCTATCCAATTGGGGATAGTTTTCACAGTGTGATATTAGAGGAGTTTGGATTGTGCAATTTAGGGACGATTGTAATAATTAGCTCAGAACCGCGCAAAAATAGCTCAGTAAAATCAATGTGGATTACTTAAAGATACAGTGGATATATCCTACCGTATTAAACAATTGGAAACATATTTTTAGGGCATATATTGTACCGGTAAATTACAACTAGCATTGACGTTAACCAAAGCATGTTTACAAACAAGCGGCCACGCACCAGCGGCCTCGGTGCCACTAGCTAAGTGAGTCTGAGAGAAAGGCGCTTTCCCGCAGTTATATCCCGCACTCAGTGGACCACTCAATTATTATACTATATTTTATCACTAGAGAAATAGATCATTACCCCAATCGATTTAGAAAGCAAAAATAGCACCTTCGTGTTAACTAAACTATACATTAGCTTTTAGTAGCGCCCTAAACACAAAGTTCGGGAAAAACTAACAGACCCTTATTTAAACAAGATCATTCCTGATACAAAGACTCAATATGTAAAATACAAAGCTTTAACTGCTAGTCACGATGGTGACGGGCCACTGGCAATCCTACACGTTATGTGTTAAAGTTTATTCAAAGAAGTAACGGAAAATATCATCATACCGGTGGTGGTTCCGACGTGCTGTACACTTCAGATGGTGGGTATTCCGGTTTCATGGTGATGGTGGCCATGGAGTCTGGTTGATGCTCCTTCTCCATCACGCGATTTATTCTTCACAAAAAAAAATAGAGCCCAAGTATTGTTACGCGCGTAATGTTTGACGTTCGATGTAGAAGTGCGCGCGAGTGAACGGCACTGCCCGGCGTAGGCGCAGTCGTCGTCGTAACAAACGTGGTGGGGCCGCACGACACCGTCGCAGCACATTCACTTATGTATGACAATAGATCCGAGAGATCATTGCTAACACTACAGTGGAGACTTAGTACTCTTGAGTATTTTCTTTCTCCAAGAATGAAGCCATTAGGCAGCGTAGCCGTATTTTTGAAGTCAAAGCTTCGTCAAAGATATTTAATCTGAAGCGATCACACCGTAACAAGTCCTCGATCCACATTGCACCTACATTTGAAAACTTTGCTAGTTGAAGTGCACTTTTAAGTCTTAATCCTAAAACCACAAGTTGTCATAAGAGTTTCAAAATAGGTAGGTACTTTAATCAAAGATTAGAGCCAATTGACCTAGCTAAGACTTCCTTTTACTATTTAAGTATCTACTTTGAAAATGAATTAGGTACCTACACTCACTAATTAACAAATGTCGTGGTGGCCTAGTGGGCAAAGAACCAACCTCTCAAGTATGAGGGCGCAGGTTCGATTCCAGGTCAGGTAAGTACCAATGCAACTTTTCTAAGTTTGTATGTACTTTCTAAGTATATCTTAGACACCAATGACTGTGTTCTGGATGGCACGTTAAACTGTAGGTCCTGGCTGTCATTGAACATCCTTGGCAGTCGTTACGGGTAGTCAGAAGCCAGTAAGTCTGACACCAGTCTAACCAAGGGGTATGGGGTTGCCCGGTAACTGGGTTGAGAAGGTCAGGCAGGGCAGTCGCTTCTTGTAAAGCACTGGTACTCAGCTACATCCGGTTAGACTGGAAGCCGACCCCAACATAGTTGGGAAAAAGGCTCTGAGGATGAGGACTCACTAATTAATCAAGGAAACTCTGAAAGTATAACAGAAGCTTATTTGGCTAATGGGCCTTATAGGGTGCTCTTCTTATATTTTTAGTTATCTTGTGCTAATTCTACCTAATACTTCCTTACACCCAACTCACCCATATAACCATTTTGCGAACATAACGTAACCGTTTCGACACTTAGCGTCGACACTGATCTATCTCGAAACATAATCTCGTCGACGTTCCGTGTTAGCGCCGTCGCTGCAACTAAAATGGGAAGATCTCGACACAATAAACAAGTAACATTTGGTTTCTAATTTACGTCGCCGTGTCGTAACATTGTTACCGTATTTTAACCAGAGTTTGCACTAATCATTCAATCATTCATTCGTTCGATCAATTTCGTTGGCTCGTGCGTGAGTGACACGACGAAATAATACAAAATACAAGAAATCCCATAATGATGGTTGAAGTATGATAATAATAATGAAGTAAACAAAGTTTTAGTTTTCATTAATTAATATGGTTTATAATGCTCAAATCTTATTGGGAAAAAAGTTTACTGTGTAATTTCGTTGAATATGTTGATATTTCCAACGCGCCACCGTAATATCATGTTTTAATAATGCTGGCGAAAGAAACTTTGTTAAATAAAATAAAATATAAAATGATGCACATCGAGTGCTCAAAAGCTTCCATTTAAATACAATATCAAATATTTTAATCCTAATACAAATTATTTTAGCAAGATTCACTCATAAAATTGATAAATAATGAATTATGAAAAACATTTTGATGTTTGTTATGAAAAATATGGTCGTCGCAACTAGTCACAAAGTTACGATAATGTGTCGACACGTGTCGACATGTTACGGTAAATTGTTACAAAATTACTAGATTTTAAGATGGTTTCTCTTAACATTTGGTTACAGTGTTTTCCAAAGTTTTTATCAAGATGCCTTTTGCATTGTTCTAACCAAAGAAGGCTCATCAGAATTAATATCGCTTGTACCGAGTAGGTACTTGGGTTAAAGACGAAGACGTCTTGTTTTGGCCGAGAAAAACAGCGATTTGGAGCTCGAAAGTTGAAACTTTGGCACTAGGGTAGGGACTATACCAATAAGCTCCTCGGTACGAAATTCCGTACTGTTTTCCTGTAAATGGCCTAGAAAATAATAAGTTTTAAGTTCAATAAAATGGGTAGGTATCCGTCAATTTGCCCTACCAACAATGCAACATCATGAAAAAAATATTATTATAATAAAAACCTACATGTACTCGTACGAATACAATTAATTAAGATATTTTGGGACGTACTTATTTCTTTAACTCTTCTGTAAAAGTTGAAGTACATCGGAATTTACGTAAGGTTTTGGTTGTTTACTCATTTGAAATTTCATTAAATGGTTGATAACAGAAAACATAGACAGTTTGAGAATAACTGGCTCTCGTCATGTTTTTATATGCAAGTTAGGTTAAAGTGTTCTGGAACATCGCCTACACATGTTACTACCCGTTACAACACAATTGTGTCAACATTGCACACTGGTTACAAACCAAACGCAAAGTTTCTAAAATGTGTGGTTACAACTTAAGCTGTAAAGTATCGAAACAGCGACCACACAAAGGTACTGAATCTAGTTTCCGTCACATTTTACGGAACCGTTACAACACATAAAAACTAATCCCTACACAGTCACGTTGTGTCGTACCTGTTACGAAACTGTTGCGACTTGTTACATCTTTATCATATCTGCGACCAAAAGTGGTTGTATGGGCACAACCTTCTCATCGATTTGATGAACATAATTATGCTTTGGAAGACTTCTTCTTTACTTCAAGCATCCTTTCTATGACGATGTTTCTAATTTTCTAATGGATTCATCGTAACATGCAGGGTGTCCAATCATTTTACCTCACCTGTTTTTTTACATTAGGTAAGTAGGTAGTAAGTAGCCCGGGTAACTGGACTGAGGAGGTCAGATAGACAGTCGCTTCTTGTAAAGCACTGGTACTCAGCTGAATCCGGTTAGACTGGAAGCCGACCCCAACATGATTGGGAAAAGCCTCGGAGGATGAGGATGATGAGATAGTACCTAAGTAGCTGTCTTTGACTCTTACTTTTGAAACACGTTTTCGTTGGTCATCCTATCCATTCAGCTAAAACTCAAAATCATTTAGTCAAACTCGGCTTGAAGTTAAAGTTTACAAAGACGGCCCACAAAACACCCATCCTTCACCACTTCCCATGTGTTTTTGCTGGGAAGAAGTAGCAAATTTCCCCAACAATACCTACATGTCTATCAGTAGGCTAGATGGATGTTTGTCTTATACAATGGAATACAATGAGCAATATTGGTAGAAATTATTAAAATAAAGTTAAAACTTTCACCACATCCTACCTAACTCAACCATTGAATTTTTATAATAATCAGCAAAGAAAATTACCTAAAGCCTCCAATTTGTTACGTTTGTAATTTATAGACCAAACTAATATTATAAATGCGATAACTCTGTCTGTCTGTCTGTCTTTCTGTCCGTCTGCCTGTCTTTTCTTCACGCCTAAACTACTGAACCGATTTGTGTGAAATTTGGTACAGACATAGTTTGGAACTTGAGAAAGGACATAGGAGTTTTATTACGAAAAATATAAAATAAGATTTATTCCGGACATACAGCGTCATCTATTCGTCAAACCATAAATCTGCCGGAAGTCACTATTCCACGCGAACGAAGTCACGAAATAAGAGAGTGCCCACCTACATGTGCTAGTCTGCTAACGAATTCCCATCTTGGACATTTGCACTCGACTTATAAATGAATCTATCAAATTAGATCGCTCAGCCAAACTAAAAAAAAAACAAAATAATATACCACTAAGTGCCTAATACCTAATAGTCCTAAGACGATTACTGACCAATATGGTCAGTATTAGTAAGACCTTGGACCACAAACAGCAACTCTTCTCACAGTCGTGGATTAGCCCATAAGCAAACTAAGCTCGTGGCCTCAGTTCTAGGGGTGCACCAGACAATCAAACTTCAGTCCTCCAAATAAGATAAGTCGATCCGTTGTCTGACAACTGACAGTGACAGTCAGAATGATTGTTGACAGTTGACTTGATTGACACTTACCATACCTGCTTGCTGGACTTGACAGTTGACAGTCATACTTGTTTCGTGCGGCTTCTGATGGTGTAATTTTTGTGTGGCCTTAAACACCAAAATTCAAATATTATTTGCTTAACAATTAAAAGTTATAACCCAAAGATACTATGGCTAATTCAGGAAAAGGAACTTTTCAACCAGTAAGTTCAGGTAATTATTTATAACATGAGGTTATATTACAGTCTGTTCACACATTTTTATTTTTAGGACTCAGATGTTCACATTTCGTTCGAAGATCAACAGAAAATAAATAAATTTGCTCGTTTAAATGCTAAAGTAGACGACTACAAAGAAGAACTTAAAGTTAAACAGAACGATATGAAAAACTTAGAAGAAGCTGTGGAAGAACTCAGTCTTGCTGATGATGGAGAAAAATTCCTTACCTTATTGGCGAGGTCTTCATTTGTCAAGGACTTGAAGATACATTAGTGAGTAATATTTTAAAACAGGATATAAATCATCTAACTTTATCTATAGAATCATAGAATACTCCTTTGAAGAAGGTATTGTCTGTTACTATGATGATGTTTCAAGCTCCTTTCGGTTATTTAGCGTCTACAGTAGTATTACTCTACTCACTCTCACTAAATATTCTGGTTGGTAGAATCTCACTATTATGATTGTTAACATATCTGGCTAGGTCTGATAAAGAAATGTTTAATTAAGTTGTTGTAATCCTCATTTTGACAATACTTTATTAAAAAACACTTTTATTTTTCAGAAATCATTAGATGAAGCCAAGTCACGAAAAGTGAATGAAATAAATGAGCTTGAAGCCAAGTGCGATGAGCTTAAATCTCAAATGGGGAATTAAAAGCCCATCTTTATGGCAAGTTTGGAAGTCATATAAATTTGGAGAATGAAGAAGATTAATTTTAATTTACTTTTACTATAACTATAATTTGGATTAAATTAATAAAAACAGCACTCCACATAATAAATATTTATATTATATATTGGTTTAAGTATATAATCATAATTGCTATTAGTAAAACATATTACAGCTGCTTAAGTAAATATCACAACTAATATTTTGAAAATTTAGATAGTTATAACATTAATATAATATTTCAGCCATCTGGGATGAAGCTGTGTACTCATTTTATGATTATTGTTTAACAAAACATTTACTTAAAATAAAAGATTAACTACACATTTCTTTTTTTAGACTAGCTATATGTTTTCACAAAGTACTGGACTTTTCAAAAGTCATCTCCCTGCCATAGTATTGTAATGTAATGTTAGAACAAAATCTCAACAACACAAACCGATTGTAAAGTTCAGAATCACATGTGACGTTATAACGAAATACATATATGTTACATATCCAATAATATAATTGATAAAGTAAAAGGATCTATTGTCTGTAATATTTACACATAATGTAATGTGCATTTATTTGCAGCAATTGTAATTGTTTTATATCCTTTCGCTTTTTCTATAATATTAAAACCCACATTTACGTAGTTATTACAATAGTGCTGATGTGGTCAAAATATAAGACAGAACACAACAATAATTGTGTCTGGTACTAAAAGTATCAATATAGGGTTCTACTCTATGCATCATCCACTGGCAGACATCCCAAGAGCTGAGAAAGAAACATGTGATGTACACTCCCATTCTTTGCAGTGACAAATCTGCTTCGAATGTATCAAATCTAAGTGCAATGCACAGAATTGTACCGCAAACTATTTACAAGATATTATAAGACATGAATCTCAACGTTGATTGTAAGATGTATGACACTATATCAAAAGTCAATCTTGAATTTTAAACCATGATAAAGTGATCATTTCAACTAAATGTAATTTATGCACTGAGATGAAAAAATAAAAATTAAAGCTAGTTAACAATGCTTAAGTACATACCATTTACAATACCTATTACTATTAAATCACATTTAATGTGTATATCTACATTACACAACCAAAATACTACAATGGCCTGATAAAGCATATATTATTTGCGATTGTAAATAATAACTTGTGTTGAGAGACCCATTCAATGGCAACTCTTGTGACAGGCGCATGTTGGTAATTAATTTACATACCACGCCAAAGACAAAGACATACAATTTAGCTAAAAGTCAAATCCTTTTCTAAACATTCAATCATATCACACATTTCTTGACTAAAATAAATTATAATACTCGATAGGAATCCTTGATAATAATAGTCACTCTGTGCTAGCTAACGTAACCGCATTTGATACAATTATTTCAATTGGTGACAATACTGAAATTTTTCGAACATTTAATAATCCGGTGGTCCGTTATAATCGGTATATTTGCTTGCAATTGAAAATGAATTAATGTTGTACACAGGCGCGGTGGCGGTCCCAAGCGAACATTGCTCGTGGATTATTTTGTTGCGTCTCCCAAACTGACAAATAATTGCCGCACTCACTATCGCTGGTTCAATCAGAGCCCACAAACGCGGCGCCAGCGTCTTTGCAATTTAATTGCTTAATAATTAAAATAAATCCACAATTTTCCACCGGACTGGAGTCTGGGCGAGGAGCGAGGACTCTCTTTAATGCGTTAACGTTTATGCTACTGCTCCACCTGCGTCTTAACGCGTTAAATTTTGGCATTACGCAGATGTGGCCAACGTTTTAATGTCAATTTATACTAATGGCAATATAAATAGCATTAAACGCTAAGCGATAACTCGGGTGTCGGTTTTGGACGCATCAAAGGGTTTTAGTGCGTAGCTTATAGCGCTAAGTGATGTTGGCTACATTAATGCCATCTCATTGCACGCATGCAAGGACGAGTGTAGATACTTTGTTTAAGCGGTAACTGCATTTTACGAGCACGATAATGGAATGGTCAAATGAGAAAGCTTTAGTTTTTAGAATTATTTTGTGTATCTGAGTTTAAACTCTTTAATGTGTGTTAACGCGTTACTTCATGAGGGATTAACTCTTTGCGTAAGTGTAGCCAACACGCATTTTAATGCAATAAGTAACGTGTAGTTGGCCATTGACATTAACGTTAACGCTAACGCAGGTGGAGCAGGAGCATTACAATAAACAAGGTGCCCGCATTCATTTACTAGACATACATAGATTAAATTTTTATCTCATTTTCTTTAATTTGTAGAAGTAGTGCAAGCTCAAGACTACACCGAAAAACGCGAACTAAACTAGAATAAAAGATAGCACAAAATGCAAAAATCAGGTCACATTATTAACTATTCCGTCAGCTATTTCTGACCCTGAGCTTGCACTTCACGCAGTAAGATAGCTAAATAAACGGTGTTACAAAAGTATTTTAAAAATATAATAAGTTATCATAGCCAAAAATCTTTTTATCATAATTTGTAATATCTACGCAACTCTATACATTTGGTTGTGATTTTCCTCGTTGCGCTCATTACGTATTAGATTTACGTACGGCTTTCGGCTTGACTTTTGTAACACCGCACATGTTTACGTGTTATGGAATAGTCTTAAAATCATCTGAAAGTTGTACAACCTAATTCAGGCTCAGTATATAAACATACGTAAATATGCGTGGTTTAAACACCTCTCTGCAGACTGCTGTGCGAATTGGAGTGTGAGCTTTGTTGTAAACTCTCCTCTTCGTCAGTTTCGCGATCATTCGATATTTTAATAGCTTGGTACCACTGGTTGGTAAGATCCGTCATTTGGCTTTTACAATCCTTTAACTCCTGAAACATTGATAAAGCAATTTATCGACTGTAATATCTTTCATCTATAAGTCGTGCTTGTATCCGTATTTATGCATAGGTACATCCGCTACATCGGAAAATATTGAACGACCCGTGCAACATGTAACTGTAACTTATTGGCTATGTGCGCGACGGTGGCGACGCGTAGCGTTTACAACATTGCGGAAGCTGTCAAATAACAATGTAAACATTATAATTTTCTTTGCAAATATAAATGAAACAAAGATTAAAATAGTATTGTTGACATCATTTAAGTGCAATTTATTCAATAGTTTTACTGTAAAATTAATATAATAATAAAACCGGGTTTGAAACTATTATACATAATATAAGTTTCCAACCACAAACTGAAACAAAAGGCAATAAATTAGTATTAGCCGAGCATGTAAGAAATGTGGAAGAACTGCGACATACGAGCCCACGTAATTCGTCAGACATCTGTGACACTAACACCATACAAAACCATTTTAAACGCTAAACGTAAGTAATGTTTATGTGATGCCATAATGCTATTACATGTAAGGTTAGGTTCCAATTTACTAATTCTTTACTACTTCTTATTATTTTTACAAATATATTTTGCTCGTGTCGTCACTGATGTAAAATGTGACTGTGTTTATAATCAGAGCGGCAAGTGCAAGCATGTTAGGGCTTTAATATCCTATGTTAACAACACCACCAGCTTGTCAAAGACCAGTAATGAACAACAGTGGGGCAAACGTAGTATTCGGCAATATAATATTAATATTAATTACTAGGAATAGGAATAATAATATTTCGAAGATATGCTTCTTTGCTTTGATTTTGTACTGCAATCAACACATTTGACAGCTGATCGTCCGCATTTGTTTCAATTTCTACCGTGTTGTGCGCTGCGGTCGTTATTTGTCCGCCACTTCTCGCTGCACATAGCCAATATGCGAGCAATTCAATAGTCGCACACTGATTGAGCTAGCTGAGTCGGTCTATATTTAGATTTTTACAAGAATGAGTACCAAAGTAACCTGTTGAACATAGACTAAAACCAAATTATTTGGACAGAATGGTTGCTCATTCAGTTATTATGCGGCTATAGAGATAAGGAGGTACTTAAAGCATAAAATACATATGTACCTGATGAGTAAATCTCCTGGTGAAGAAAGGAGTGAGATACTTCATGTCTAACCGCACAAAGCCTCGCAGTCGGGTTGCATGTGAATAATTTACCTGAAACATGGTTCTCGTTATTTTTAAATTATAAACAAGTTGCAGTTTTCCCGACTCCCGAAGAACGACTTCAACTAACACGTTATATCATGAATGTACGACAAAAAGCTTTTTACAAAACTTTACAAGAAAACAACGACTTCTTAAACACTGCATCGACAAGTCGCCGACTTCTAGAGCGATGCACCTAAATTATTTTTATGGCTTTCCAGTACCTATTTTAAGAACTCTGTTTTATACTTCACCCTATAGCAAGGCCAATATCATTCGACAGCAATCGGAAAAATCTGCCGGGTCGTGCCAAACAAAGACATACAATTATTATTATTTTTTCTAACACAAAAAATATATTTTAAGAAATTATAACAAAACGTATATATGATAAACACGGCAACCACGGCCTAACTACGATTTCTCTCGTAATATAAACCCCACCATGAACTACGCACGGAAAGAAGTCACTATTGAGCAGCCTACTTATTTGAGTGTAATTGCTATCTTACTAACAATGCGTAGGTGTGTAAATATGGTTCTCTCCAAGTTAGCAACTAATTTCCAAGCACATTTATACTAATATTATAAAGCTGAAGAGTTTGTTTGTTTGTTTGTTTGAACGCGCTAATCTCAGGAACTACTGGTCCGATTTGAAAATTTCTTCAGTGTTAGATAGCCCATTTATCGAGGAACGCTATAGGCTGCTTTTATCCCGGTACGGGAAGTAGTTCCACGGGATGCGGGTGTAACCGCTGGCAGAAGCTAGTTTTAAATAAGTAATAGGTGAGTGAATATTTTCCCTTACCTCTAATTCCTCTTCGGTTATCTCAGACAAATGTTCCGAGTCTATGGCCTGGCCCCATTCTCGTGTTTTTGACAAACTTACTTCTTTCTGCTTACGTAAGGATCTTGAACGCTTTGTTTTGTTAGCCTGTAATAAAATTTAAATTAATATAAGTATAGTTATAATTAAATATTAAGTCTTCTTTTCATCAAACAACATTTTGAATGAGCATATTTTGGACTTGCAGTGAACTCTAGTTACAAGTATAGTATAACACCTACTTACTACTAACGCAGTAGGCAGAACTTGACTAAGCAAGAACAGTTTTTTCCCATAAAAAAAAATACTTACTCTCAAAACTTGAGTAAAGGCATTGTTGATCCACCAAAGAATAAAGTTGTAAATAATACTATTATAAGAGTAGTGGTTATGATCACATGACGTGTTTCGTCAGAGAAACCCAAATGTAGTGATAGTGCATAGGAAATTGCTCCTCGTAGTCCTGCAAAATTATCAATTTATTCTTAAATTATTTATTTACAAGCAAAATAAGTTTAGTTGCGAAAATAGGCTAATTAATTAAATAATATCCTCGAAATTTTGAGAAAAGATAATTTTAAAAATATTTGTAACAAAAATAACTTCTTACCACTGAACCACATTATAAACATCATTTTCTTAGTTATCTTGTGTTCGGAATTTATTGCAGAGTAAAGCAAGTGGGAAAATATTTGCAGCTCTGCCAACTAAACACATGACTATGCTCCAAACTACAAGTGCTGGTTCCACACGATGTCTGAAGCTGGACATACAAAACCATTAGTTTATAGTATATAAGTTCAGGACAATAAATTAATTGTTGTGGCAATTTATTGATTCAAATACAATACCTGAATATGGCCAATCCTAAGTATGCAAATACACAGGTTTCAGCAATAAAAGCTAAAGTCCTCATAGTCTGCTGCATAGTAACCTGTGTCACTGTAGATAAATTGAAATGTGTGTAATGAGACATTACTACTCCACAAAATAATATTGCCATAATTCCTGAAATAAAAATAATTCTTGATTAAATAATGCTTGAAATGAGCAAACTACTTAAAAAAACTGTCAATTTTAACAATAAAATGTACTTTAAATTCTTAAAGCTTGTAGATCTAATGATTTAATGAATTATGACACTTACCTGATAGATGAATACCCTCAGCCAATACGTGCAGGAGCATAAGTAAAACTAACATCATACCAAATTCAAGAGATGGATTTTACGTAGATCAACATGTTTCAAAAGTAGAGCACTAACAAGTGCAAACAAGACTCCTATTCCCGCTGAGGCAAAAAACATTAACCAAAATCTATTTATTGCAGAAAGGATGGCTTCACCAGTAGACATTAGAGGATCATTAGAATCCAAAACAGCTGTTGTCAAAACAATAGCAATAGCATCATTCAGAATGCTCTCTCCAAAACCAACATGTTGAGCACTGGGTCTACGTCAAGTGCGTGGAAGATTGCTACTGTAGCAACTGGGTCTACTGCTGATATCAGGGAGCCAAAGGCAAAAGACTCCACAAAACTCAGTTTGTACACTACCTGGGCCAGCCCCAGCAAATATATGCCTGCACCAATCACAAATGCTGATATAGCAGTCCCAACTATTGCAAAAAGTAGAATTGATCCAATGTTTTGGAAAAAGTTTCCTTTGTGCAAATTGTAACCTGATTCAAAAATTATAGGAGGTAGGAGTACTAAAAAAAAGGCAGTTGGAGAAAATGCTTCCTCCTTCCTCCAATTTGCAATGTTCTTAATGGACATCAAGTTTATAATCATACCAATCAAAGCACCAAGGAACACTATTACCACACTTTCAGGCAAATATGAGAATCCAGTTTGAAGCATAAGATGAATTAGTAGAATACCAAGTGCTAGCACGCACAACACAAAAAATATGGCCATAGAACTGTTGTGTTCATCTTCTGCAGAGCTTTTCTCAGGTAAAGGTGCTGCATCTGATGGGCTGACCACAGAGGCATTAGGAGTTGCAGATGCAGAAATATTTACAAGTACTACTGACAATATAGATTCATTCTTTTCTGCAGCCATATTATTACTTTCAGTAGAAGAGCTCGGTGTTGAATTCACAATTTGATTGTTTACAGTTGATTCACTGGAACTTTGCATACTTTGGTTCTGTATACTGGCACGCTTTGACCTTGATAAAATTTCACTTTCATGATCAATTTTATAATTGTCATTTCCTTTATCTTTCCAGTTAATATGTGGCTCAGAAAATACCGACTTCTGGTTTCTCTGTTCGCTCGATGAAGATGACGACTTCAAATGTTCTCCATAACAAAAACTAATTAAACATATTATACCGATCCAAAATATGTCCTTTCGAATACATGGCATTTTGGTAAATTTTTGGTGTTCACTATATCAGTTAAGAGCCTCTCACTGTATTTCTCAAGTCGTTTGTATTTTGTTAAACTTCTATTTTCCGATATTTATGGGTAGGAAAATTATGGAAAATTATTATAGCTTCGTTGACAAGACAATGTTTGGTGACAGATGGGATGGAGATTTTATGTCAGCCTGCCAAGTGTCAAGTCGCACGTCACTGCTGCGTTCCGCTTGCTCCTTAATTCTGTGTGTCGACAAGTTTCAATAGTGTGATGCCGGCTATAGTTTTCATAAACATTTTGTCACTTACTTAAGGTTACTTGTAATGGGCTGTGGAAATGTTCGAAGGAGTTACTGCGGCCCTGGGTACGTACATAAAGGGCTAATGAAGGAACATGGTGGGTTTTCGTCAGTAAGAGTCAGACAGCGTCTTCGCGCTCTCCAACGCCTGCTACCTGGCCCTAAAAGAAAAGGAGAAAGAAGTTAGTCAGAAAACTATCCAAATATTCCAAGAGATTTTGAAAACAATTTGACAAGAAATCTGGAATTTTTTGGGTCCCGGCTCAAAGGGCTCGGTGCAATACTCTTTTTTTACTTGGCAAAGGCTCACTCACATAGTACCTAGGTAAAACGCCATCTGGCACTATTTTTGGGAACTTTTTTTAATTCTCCAAAAGAAACCCTCCCATTAAATTGTGATTGAATCTCAGTTGAATATCAATGGTATGTCGTTTAAGTAAAATTTGTAGAATTGAGCCCCGACCGGCGCGACCTAGGCGACGTCGGCGAGAGAAAGGCTGAGGGCAAAGTACACTCCCACGAATGATAAAATTCACCCCGGGTGAAGGTTTCAAAGGGCGGGTGTCCACGGCAGCTCTTGTTCGGTGGCACTCCTACCACCGAACAGTTGCTGAATACACAAAGTTGCACATGATACAGCTCGGCGACAACTGGGATGTCGATCATTCAATCCACCATGCTCTGGGGTCGATTCTGCTAATTTCACTAAAACGACATTCGATTCACATTCGACGTGAGATCCATTCTCGACTCAATTACGATTGAAGCGTATGTGGCATACCGCTATTTTTCTTTTAATAAACGTTTTATCATTTTCAGTAATTTAATAATGAATAATATTGTTTGCAAATGATTTACGATTGCAATATGATTATAGAGCGAACTACCGTATAGAGTCTATACTATAGACCAAATGGCAGACCAATCGCAAACCAAAACGCAAAAGTCTTATATTAGTAGCAAAATGCCCGCTAAGGTTAAACTGCTGTTGGGATTCAATTTCGACATGATTAACTTAGAAGAATCGGGCCCTGGAGCAAGATCCCGAGCCTTGGCGCGGTGGTTAATGTTGCTTGAGCGTCAGGCGCGGGTTGCGTTGCGACCACTGAACTAAAGGGTATTAATGGATATAAAAATACCAATTACTTACTTTTTTTATTATACCAATCCTTAAATTATTTTATTCATTTTTACTTTACTTACAAGTTACAAGTAAAATTAAATGCTTCATTCAACAATGCCAAGAAGATAACTGGTCAGGACATAAAACGGTCGAGTCAATGGCCCTTGCCCACGGCTACTTTGTAGGTAATGCTGTTGCGTGTAGCATCCATACAGACGCGAAGCGGTCGCTAATGTGTGCCCTCGCTCACGGGAGCAAATTCAGTCGCGATGACATCATCATCATTACAACATTCAAAAACTCCCTCCCTATGTTCACTCTCTGATGTCGTACGACGCGGTCGCGCGTTTGTAGCGATACAGTAGCATGTTGCAAATGCCAGTAGCTAACAAGCGTTAGAACTTTAGAAGATATGACAAAAACGCTACAAAAGACTAGCTACCCTAACGGCCTAACGCCTCACAAATTCACCTAAATGTAGCTGTCAGCATGTTATGCAAACACATAAATTTTAAACTAGATACAACATATTCGATAATTACGTACTTTTATTGTATTTTGGAACAGCTGACACAGCATAATATTCATATTACTAAATCTGGATTGCAATGAGGGTTTTCTAAAATGGCGTCCACCAGGTGGCGCACTGAGTCGTCAGGTCAGGTAACTGTCAAAGTGCTTATCTTTACTATGAATAGTGAACGATTTTAGTGGTTTTATTTTATAATTAAAGCACTGCATTATTGTTTTACTATTGAGGTTGAGTAAATAAAAAACTAAATCATATTGTGTTAACAAATTTTTCAACTACCAGTGACTTTTGCACCCTCTCTCTAGCTCAATTTTAGTTCAAACCTTATTCTGACCGTAGTCCATAATAAAATCAATAACACTTCAATATAACAGAATTTCAATAAACAATAAGTTCGACCTACAATTCCATACTATTTGACAGCTGTTTGGACCAGACGCATACGTGGCGCCACCTAGAAAAATTTCAAAACCCTCATTGTGTAAATGTGAGCTCTTACTCAACCATTTCAAAGTCTGCATTAGATAGTACGTCACCTACTTGCAATTGTTGATTGAAGATAGAATGTCACCAAAAAATACCATACAAATCATAATAGATAGGATTTGATAGCCATTTCACATTGTTGTGAGAATTTCAAAGATTTTGAACTCCATAAATGAAATGGCTTTTAAGGTGAATGCTTCAACTATCAGCAGGAAATTCAAGTATAAAATGGTTTTGTATGTTTTACCTAAGTTAACATTCAATATACGTGATCTAATCAATCATGGTAATAATATACCTCAAACCATTTTTAATGTCCTCGTAACTCGTAACATATCGGATTCAAATGTAATCCGATATGTTATATTTTGCAAAAAGTTTATCAGATTACATTCAAATTGTAAGAACACTAGCAGTTAAAGCATTTACCTTAATTAAAAATAACTAGTTCATAAACATTCTTAATAACAGTGACTTGAATGTAAAATTGCATCATCATCATCATCATCTCAGCCATAGGACGTCCACTGCTGAACATAGGCCTCCCCCTTTGATCTCCACAGATACCTGTTGGAAGCAACCTGCATCCAGCATCTTCCGTTTTAAAATTGCATATCTACATTGTAATCAGGTTGATCTTATATTTAACATGGACTTGACAAAACTGATAATACATAATATATAAAGCAACGCAAAGGATCTTTTCAAATTAATAGTACATTTTCCCCATCCAATGAAATGGAACATAATATATTTGCATTTTGTACTACTATGATTTTTTTATTCTTGGTCAGTGTTGTGTATACTTATCATTTTTATCATATGTACATCATTTCAGCCATAGATGACATTTTTTTTGGTATATGTACTAGAGTTTCAAAATAACTTGCTAATTCATCAATGGTGACATCACAGGGAGGATTAAGAGCTTGCTGAGAACAGCTGCCAGATCTACTCTGTTGTTTTGATCCTCTTTGCTCCTGCGAAGTTGACGCATCATTTTTCCACCATCTAGTCTGATTACTTTCACAAGATGTTACAAAATTCTGAAGATTGGCATTGGAGGATATTGTTAGCTGGTTACAATTGTCAACAAGTGTGCATAAACTTAATGAGTCACATCTCTCAATATCTGACATGTTTTTACTTATTGATTCTTGGCGGTCCTCTGTTTCTAATTTGACATTACCAATTTTTTTTAATATATTCAATATCGGTTCTTTTATAATTTTTCTATGTTTCTTTTTGTAGATTGCTGGTTTTTGTTTCATTTGAGTGGAACATGAGCATCTTGTTTCCTTAGTTAGTGGAGTTGTCTTAAGAAATGTTTTTTTTATTTGAGACATTTATAAATGGATTTTCATTACTTCTGTTTTTATGTAATTTAAGTGGTTCTATTTCTAACCGTCCCATTTCCACTCCAAGTATTATATCTTCTTTTTCCATGGTTCCTGATACTGAAACAAAATAAAAGTAGTAAAATTAGTTTCTCACAGGTTCACTTGAGGCAGTTCCAGATAAAATATAGAGAACTTCACCCAGAGATAGAGTAGTTTACCAAACTAGAAAGAGTTACTTTTGCCAAAAAAACTCCTTGTTAATTATAAGACAATTGAATTTTAATTCCTTTATTTAAGACTGTTGAAGGACAAGTAGAAACCTTCCAGTTCCAGTACTAAAGTGAATATGAGTATTCCTTTTCATTATTATCACCTTAGTATTTTTACAACTACTAATCCCAGATCTACTTTAGGTGCACCTTAATTTAATGATGACTGCTATTTACCTATTAATAATACTAGGAAAGCAGAAATGCTCAGTTCAAGCAAATACCACAAAGGAAACCTTTAAGCCTGAAATCGTTAATATGCTTTGAACGAGCGTGGTGATTAACGCTCAATGCATGAGAAGAGGCCTGCGCCATGCAGTCCAGTTGGACGAAGAAAGGCTTATGATTATAACATTTAGTTTTCTTAACAATAAAATAAATTGTTATACTATTTACAAGATTGGGAAACTATGTCAATTCTACAAAAATGAAAACACATACACATTGACAAATCATGCGATTTGTCAAAGTGGTTATTTTATTACTATACATATTTTCGAAATACATTTCTAGCACAATGGGTAGGTATTATTGAATAAGACTTACTTCAAACACCACATAGATATTCTTCAAACGCATAGGTCACTGATGAGCATTAACGTTCTAGAATTCTTTGTTTATAGGTACCTTACCATTTGGTTCATGTGCCTTAAGATCAAAATATTGTAATGTTCCGTTTGCTAGCTAGAGAGTAAACACTAACACTGTTAGATATGTGCTTTCTTGTATATATCTTCATTAAACTTGATCGTAAGCCTCTTTTGCTTTTGTGGACATTTCATATTTTTATATATTGTGTTTACGTCATGTTCACTCACAGAAAATCTCTAGAAAAAATTCGAATCACAGATTAATAAAACTATCAAAGTGAAAAAGTACAGATGAAAAATGAAACCAAAGACTAATGAAACCTACTATTTGGCTCTGATTTTGCTCAACTATTTGTCTATGATAGGAGAGGCGAGTACCGATCGCAAACGGTGGCGCGGCGCGGCTCGGCGCGCGGCGCTCGCGATCAATGTTCTTGGGCGGGAGTTGATGCTATAATGCTATACTCAAGGGTAGGCACATTATTATTGAATGAGGTCTCAAATTTGGAACAGCGGGCGTGCAGCGCGGACGTTGATACACAAAATTAATACTTGCAAAAAATCAAGCTACATACATAGGTACATGCAAAGCGCGTTCGAGCCATGCAGCGCACATCTGAGAAGCTACTTTTGCGCGTAGACTAAAGGTTTTTGTGGGGAGACCCTTATGATAGCTGTGTTTGTGCTCCCTACTAAGATTATAAATGCGAAAGTAACGCGGGCGGAAGCCAGTAAATAAATAATAAGGATAATACATAAGTAATGTATGTATGTATACCACTATGTAGGTATACTATGAACTATAGAAAAAGCTCATTTTAAGAGTACTACTCTTTGAAGCTGATGATCAACTGATGACAGACTGTCTAATAATCTGTCTAGGTTATAGGCACTTTGTCATTTTCTTTTAGTTTTATCGTAATACAAACCAAGAAGTACTCGCCTAAAGTATTTTTAACTTCTTTTGCTCAGTAAATACTACACAACAAAAGTATGCTGAATGTAAGTGCTGGTTGTTGGTATGGTATATTCTTGGATGCCTATAGTTATTCTACAAATTATTTGATTTTAGTATTACGGTGATCATAGCCTCGTTATTATTTTGTGGATATATGAAAACCGCAATTTCATAAGGTAAGTTAAGTGGTAGGCATAGATTGTCGCTTAGCATTATGTATTCTTATTACCAAACAGCGCCCACCAAAACGGTATCACAAGCGTCTCATGAAACCTGTAGGATTTAGATTCATGGATAAATGGGCTATCTGGACCTATAATAACATTGTGCAGTGAATGTTGTACAATAAAAAAAATACACTAAAAATCATTGCGCATCATCATCATCAGCCTTTTTATTGTCCCACAGCCAGGCAGGAGCTTCCTCTCACATACAATCTCATGGTGGAGGGTTTGGTGCTTTGCCGACTAGGCCACACGCAGGCAATCATTAATATTCACTGTAATATTGGGCGATATATAGATCATCTAGGAGCGCCTAACACTCTCGTCACCTTTCTAAAATATTCTACGTCACGTCCTGAGGTAACAGTTTATCGAGCTCTTCTATAACCGCGAATTATAGGATCACACCATCTGCTGTTAATACGATAAAACATCACAAACCATTTTATTTTGAATTTACCGCTACCAGTTAAAGCACTGATCCTACAGTACGATTCTACTTAGTGGAGTACGTAGGTATGAGTTTTTTAAGGGTACCGTAGTCAAATGGGAACCCCAACGTAACGCCATGTCTGTCTGAGCGTGTTAGCATTATATAAATAATAGAGAGCTGAAAGGAGAATGACCAGAAGCCGTCTCATTTCACATTGCAAAATCAAAATAATATGGACATTATTTTTAATCGCAAAGCTTTAGGCGATTTCAAACCTTCCCTCTCCTTTTGTGCCCAGAATGGCAGTGTTGCGGCCAATCGTGTGGCAATCGTAGCAACTATCAACTTTACAGGTAACTTAAAATTATAGTTGCCTCAACTAAAGTTGCTCTGTGTATAAAACACCTCAGATTGAAATCCCTCGATCGCCAATATATCTCATCATCCCCTGCCCTATCCCAATTTTGTTTCGGGTCGGCGCAACATGTTTCTTCCTTCTATCTTTCTATACATGCTGCGCAGGGTTTTAGCGATGTTTTTCAGTTGGTGGGCCGCCTGTCTGACAGCAACTTTGGTAATGCAGGGCCCCGATTCTCCTAAGTTAATAATGTCAAAATCGAATAGAAATCGAATCGCAATATAATCGTAATAGCAGTTTAACCTTAACGGGCATTCTGCTACTAATAAAAGACCAATCGTATTCGATTGACATTTGATTGGTGTGCTATTTTGATGATTTTGGTATATACGGTAGTTTGCTGTACAATCATTTTGCAATCGTAAATCATTTGCAGACAAAATGATTCATTATTGAATGACAGAAAAGGATAAAAAGTTTATTTCAAAGAAAAATAGCGGAATGCCACATACGCTTCAATCGTAATCGAGTCGGGATTGGATCTCAGTCGAATCGAGTCGAACGTCAATCGAATGGCGCTTAAGTAAAATTAGGAGAATCGGGCCCCAGTTGTGGTGTCTTTATGTTTTCTATCTACCCTTCATCGTGGCCATTAATTCCCTTAGCCGCCTCGTACGATACCCATGAAAGAAAGATGGGGGTCCTATTCTGATCCGGGACCGTCACAAATCCTCGATATACCTACTACTATTGCATATCTATGCTGATAACAACGGGTTGATTCGCGTGAGTGGTTAAATTTATATTTTCAGAATGCTTGTGACTTAGGCACTCCGTAGAGTCAATTTAATTGTTCATTGTTCAATATACCATAAACAATATTTAAATATATAAAAAATTAGTAAATTTTTATTGCGAATGAAAATTTAAAAAATGACTTTGAAGATTTCAATTTGAAGATGACAATTTGCACATTATTGTGGGTCGGGTCGAGGGATTGCCTTAGATTAGACACAATAGACACACGTGCCTATAAAATATTTTATTACCTAGGTACCTACTCATTGTTTCAGCTTATATTTAAAAGAAGTAAGCATTCGAATATTGTGAGCCCAATAGAAAGCAGCGATGCCCTAGCAGCTAATCCATCATTATTATATGCTGATCTATCAAACAACCAGGAAGAAAAGAAAGATCCAGTTATTGAACCTGAATCAGAATCTTGTTAACATTAAATTATACTAATTTAGAAAAAAGTTGTTTTTTTCTCGGTTACAATGTTTTAAAACTTTTTCTAAAACATCTTAGAATGGCATGTATGGACTATATTATATGTATTAAACGTTACGTAGGTACACTTCATGTGGGCCTTCAATCCAGCAGATGCACCAATTGACTTGACTGGCGGTGCCGCAAGCGGCCTCGCGTTGCCGCGGGCGGAAACACCAACGAGGCGCCCGGTTGGTCTTGTTAAGTATGTAGTTAAAGTTTAAATATTTATCACTGAAAGTGCTCGCCGCGTCGCTGCCATTCCGGTGTGACTCGAGCCTTAGTACTTTTTTTTGCTTTGTCTATCTAGATCTACCTACGCAATGGTGCTATATAATCAACAATGTTGGGCAGGGCACCAAACGCCCAATGTCCCTTCGGGAAACTCCAAAAATATCTTTTGTTCTTATTACATTTAACAATTTCTAATACGCATTTGTGAAAAAATAATATGAATTCGGAAAAAAAGACAATTGCGACTTTACTGCGTATATTTTACGGTGCGCGAGTCCGACTCGCACTTGGTCGGTTTTATTTTATGTAGGTTATTTAATATGACTAAATTACATTAAATTTTAAGAAATTCACAAAAAACAACGCCACTAGTAAAGAACTTTTCTTTCTTAAATAGAAGAATGTGTCAAGTAGATAGAGACTAACTCCAGAAAATAATAACTTGACTTATAAATAAAAAACATATGCCAGAACTGCTAATTGGAACTATTTTTAACTAATTATTGTTTAACTTGGTTATGTAGTAAGGTATGTCCATGTAGTATTATAAATGGGGTTAGTCAATATGATTTTATTTCACAATTCTAACTATAAAATAATTAACGAAGTATGACGATAACTTTAGAAGCTAAAGCAAAATTCTCACTCTGTATGTTATTAAAGTCATGATTATTTAAGATTACATTTCTGTTACAATATTTTTACAATCACATTATAAATTTCGATTACCAAAAACTAACACAATTCATAGTATTTATTGTGCACATTCTGAAACCTCTGTATATATAATATATATAATGTAGATACGACACTTTGTAATAAATTTAACATGATTGACTACAGTACAGCACCCCAAATATTGTCCAGCAAACCAACGCTGCTATGGGGTGTTTCCTAAAGTAATATACATTTCATACACAATTCCACAGCTCACATTGCGCACCATTAGAAAAATAAATTATAGATGCTCCTAAACTAACACCATCCAATTTATCTTGGCATGTTTTCGCTGCACATCTGAAAGAATAATAAGTTTATTCATCATTAAGGTCCTTTTATGACTGGACTAACACAAGCCAGAAAAGAGAATGGGTGTTCCTGGGCTATCAGCACCCAGTCATGAAATTTGTTTCAAATGATAGCTCTGGTAACTAGGAATTACTTTTACTGCGTGTTATACCATGGACCATTTGGGAAAAATATATTTGCATATTACTGCACCAAAATTATATGAATCAAGTCATTCAGTGATTAGCAGCCTTTGATGTTTACCTTACTTTGAGCTTCTTAAAGCTTTTACACCCCTGTTCAAATACTATACTGTATTTACTCATACTCATACATGTAAGGCTTATTGCCAGATTTTTTATAGTACACCAGGGGATAGAACAGTAAGTATAGTAAATTAAATATATATAATGACAAAGAAGGGACTGCATTTTATAGCATTATAAAAAGTTGGTATTAAATGGAGGAGAGTGTATGGAAAACAAGCTAAATTAACTAAAGCAAAATGTGAAATAAAAAAATACAATAATAAAGCCAATTGATTTGGACACTTTAGGGACTTTGCTGTTAAATCCAAGTGACGTTACATGGAGTTTAGACTGCATTTATTAACAAAATCATCACTGGCTGATCACCCAGGGTCTGATGAGATTTTAAAAATACTTACGGCAGTTGAGCAGGAGATTGAAGAATAATTTGTCTGAGGGTTTGGAGTGCCAGGGAACATGTTCATCTGCACATGTGGCACTGGAGGGGCGGTGGGTGTGTGGCGAGCGGGGACACAGGGGCGCAGCTGCACCGCGCACCCTCCACCGCCCGCGTTGTTGGGGCTGCCCGTCGTCGACAGTCGTGAGAATGCCGCTAGTGCATCAGGGAAGTTTGGAGGTGTGGCTGGAGTATTGCAGGGTGTCATCAATTGCTGAAATACATATTTACATTTTTTTTATACTTATTCACCACAAGAAACTCAAGTCAAAATGGAATTTTCAATGATGCATATGAAACAATTAGCAACAACTCTGGAAACCATATTGATAAACATAAGCATCCAATAATATATTGTTTTTGATGTATTAAGTAAGTCTCCCAGGACATGTCTGTGTGTAACCAAGAGCCAGCTTGTTGAATTTATGAATAAGTCACACAGTACCTGACGATAATGTGGTGCAGCAATACCATTAGCACCAGCGGGAATTGCCACTTCTTGAAAAAATATTGATAATGCTGTCTGAAATAAAAATAAAATAACAACAGTTGTTACTCTTGTGAAATTATAAAGAATGAAATATCATATATGTTCTAATTTTTAATGACCAACTTGGTGTTTACGTGAAAAGGATATAACCCAAAATAGGTCAATGCAACTACAACAAAATTATCCAAATTGGATACAAAATCTATGAACACTAGTCTTAAGTATAATTTTTAGAAATATAAACAAATATATTAACACATTGATGCATACAAATCACTTTTGTTCAATTTAAATATTGTTATTGTTAACAAGATCACAAGATTACAAGTACCTATCAACCAAAAACAGGGACTGACTAGGCACTGAAACATAATAGTACCTAACAATTATTGTTATATGCATATCAAGGTTAAATTACTAGCTCCGTTATTGCGTATTATTTTGTCAATATCAATAATATGATGTTTACAGAATAAGAATAATATGGAAATAGAAACATTTAAAATATAAGTGTACTAGACATGTTTAATGATGATTAAGATCATTTTTGAATTCATGATTAAACATACAGTAACCTTTTATATAATTGTTGATAACAATGTGTCACTGCAAAAGGCTATTGTAAATCAAAATATCAAGCAGCCATTTCATGATTACATACTGTTTGTTTACATATATTATAAAATTTACCTCAAATTGCCAGTGTGCAGCTTGCAATAACTGTTTCGCTTGTTCTTGTGCACATCCTGCTGCTAGCACAAATTGATTTATCATGACTTGTTCTCGTAAAGTCGAATCCATTGTAACAAAATTCAACAAAATATAAAAAGAGGTCCTCCGAATATCCAAGAAATAACAACTGAACCAATGAAAATAGAAGCTGAGAATACGTATGTAGTCAAAGCCTGAGCGCTAGTGTGCTTCACAAATACAACAAGTGTGAAAGAGAGATTCGATTAGTTTACGTAACAATCAGCAATTTATTTTAATGTGGCTATAGACACCAATTTGTTACTTTTTTTAGGGTTACCATTATAATCAAACTATACAACGCAATATTTTTTTGTAATATTTAAAGTTTTAGACTCCAGAAACAAAGTCATCAGATTTTAATTAAAATCATGTTTTTATGTATGGTCGCGTATATGGTGGACGCTTCAGCTGGTAGCGGAAAATTATGAGTTAAAAATGCTTTTACATTATTATTTTGCGTCAAAAAGTTCATCGGATTACATTTGTATTGTAAGCCGAAGTAGAAGTAAGTTTCTAAGTTAAGCGGAGGATAACGCAAATCGCAAAGATCATATCTTCTCCATATATTCCCTCGATTATAAATGTTTCGTTTTGTTTGTAAATGTATATTTACATATTTCAATATTTCCGTTTAAGGGGGTACTCAGTGCTCCATACTGCACCAGTGGTTTTTTTCCTTATATCATATACACGCTAGTCTCTCTAGTCTCTCTAATCGCCTTAAATATTTAATCATGGCTGGTAACATTGAATGTCAAGTCAGTCAAGTCAGTCGCCAAATCAGATCAGTTTGATTGATCAGTAAAAATTGTTGAACTGCTAGCTGGCAAGAACTGTTTTGCAGATATTAAGTATTGATTTTCTCGTATTGTTTATATAATGGAACCAAATCCTGTAATTATTGCTGCTACAGCTAAACAAACGGCATCTGTAAGTAAAATAGTTATTTTAATAGCCAACAAAATAGTGTACATTGTTTTACTAATACTCATCGGTTAATTTCAGCTTATATTTCTTCATGGTCTGGGTGACACTGGGTTAGTACTTCTGTTTTTAATTGTACCATTTTATTTTTACTTATAAAGTAAAAAATCCCGTATATCTAATTTTATGATAAACTCTATTACAGCCATGGGTGGGCAAATACTATCGCGGCTCTCCGTGGGCCCCACATAAAAGTAATATGTCCGACAGCTGCAACTATGCCAGTGACGTTAAATGCGGGTTTCCGTATGCCGTCATGGTTTGATTTACGGACTCTGGATGCTACTGCTCCTGAAGATGAAGAGGGTATATTGAGAGCTACTGACCTTGTTCACCGTCTCATTGCCAATGAAATTAAAGTAAGTAGATAATGAAGTGTGTGAGAAATTCGAAGTGGTTCAGTGATTTGAGGTGAATAATGTCATGCGCCATAATATGCCCTTGTCAGGGTTGTGTTTAAAGAGATGATTAAATAACACTTTATAACTTTGGTGTCAAGTATTCTGCAGGACAGTCTGAATTGTTGCAGTATTAGCAGCTCTTAAGAACGATCATGTTATTATCTGTGGGTTCTAACTTGCAGGCTGGAATACTTCCTAATAGAATACTGTTGGGTGGATTTTCTCAAGGAGGAGCTTTGGCTCTTCATGCTGGTTTGACATATCCAGAACCTCTTGCTGGAGTAATGTCCTTGTCCTGCTGGTTACCCAGACATGCCCACTTTCCTGATGCAGTGAAGGTTCCTGCAGAAATGCTGGTAAGTTCAGTGGCCATACAATGTTATTTATTCAAAATGATTTTAATTTGGTGAATTATCAGGATGAGTATTTGGGCAGTAGGATGAGAAAAGTACTTCAGGTTTTATGAGCAGTGTTCGGTATTATTTTTATTTTAGTTTGTTAAAGAAGTTCCTCTTCAAATGATTTTCCTCAAGCTACCTCTTTAATTTACATTTAGTAAAAAAAATATATACAAATTATTTACAGCAGCTAATTACTGAAAAGGGGTAACAATTAGTGATCTCTTAAGTTTGTGTTAGGTTAATGCTGTATAGGGCACGCCACCATCGTGGAGGGCACGCCACCATCGTGGCAGTAAGTCCCCTCTTTGAGGAGTGGCTCGGGAGGAGTCACGGCGCCCTCACGTACCGCATGACGCAGGTCCTCACCGGACACGGTTGTTTCGGGAGGTACCTGCACTGAATCGATCGTGAGGAGGCGCCCGGTGTCACCATTGTGCGGACAGCCCCGAGGACACGGTGGACCACACAGTCCAGGTGTGCCCCGCATGGGAACGGCACCGCCGGGTCCTCGTCGAGGCTTTGGGCGGCGGCGACCTCTCGCGTCCGGCCCTGGTTCAGGGAATGGGATGCCGTCGCCTCCTTCTGCGAAGCGGTCATGCTCGAGAAGGAGGAGGCGGAACGCCGGAGAGTACGCACCTCTCATCCCGGCCGCCGCGCTGGACCAGGTAGACACCATGGGCGCCGGGTGTCGCGTGATGACTCCCGGCCACAGTAGGCGTGGGTCTGTGGGCGGTGAGTTCGGGTGGCTCATCGTCCCTCTGTCTGCTTAGACGACAGACCCGTGTCGACGGCGCGCGTTGTTCCACGCGCTCCTCAAAGAGATGTCAGCAACCCCAGCGGCGCCCAGCAGGTCCAAGGCCTGCCTGGGCTGCGGGTTGTTCGAAAGAGATACCGCGACCCTGGTACATAAAAGGCCTATGACGGAACACGACGGTTTTTAGTCAGTAAGAGTCTGACACTCCCTCACCGCTGCTAACCCACAGCGGGAGGGGTCATTTGATGATTTTTGACGTCGTAAAAAAAAAATGCTGTATTTTTGGCACGTTTTGGTTGTATTCAAGAATATGCATATAAATTAATTGCATATTCGCCCGATGAACTTGATGTGATAACATGCCTTGTCAATGAATAACAGGAAAATTAAAACTGATTCTGAGAAGATAAATATCTATATACAATATAGATGTTACAAAAGCCATATATACATATATCATCTAAGTTTAAGAGCCTTTTTGTATCAGTTCAGTAGCCAATTTGAAAAATTATTTCACTTTTGGTAAGCGACACTATCCGAGAATTACATAGGCTATATTTATCTGGGTACGAGAAGTAGTAGCTAATGTAAAATATAAAGTTATTTATGCAGTTTTCATAACGTGCATATACGACAGCCAATACATGACCAGAAATTGTGAAGTGTTCACATAAAGATATACCAGTAGGTATAGACGCTAGACAGTCTTTAATTAATAGTAGCAAACGTAATTATAATATTAGGTACCTACATAATTTAAATACTATGTATTATGTAATATAACACGCACTTTTGCTTTCTTCAAGGAGAATGGGCAGATTTGTATAGTTTAGCCCTACCCTATAAATGAAATAATTTAAGAGGTGTATTTTGACAGATAAACGAGGCATAAAAGGAGAATGCCCAAAAGCCATCTAGCAGTGTTCACATTGCAGAACTAAAACAATTCATAAAAATTGTCTTGTTTTTACAAGTTTTCCACTTTGGGAACTTTGTTTTCGTACCCGGAATATTTTCACAATAAATTACAAAAGATTGTGTTCAGTAGATCATCAGTTGCTGGTAGTATAAAGTCGTTATTGGCTATAGTATATTATTTTTAACTCGCATTTCCACCATTTACATTTTTAAACGTAAAAATCCCATAAAAGACGGTTTGCTCTCAGCATCACTAACTTAAAATTGGTCTTATCGCAGCCCAAAATTCGCGCCTCAAAATTGAGTTTACAATACAACGGTTAATAATAAAATACCGAAACTCTTATCATTGCCGTACAAACCTCTTTAAGATATTTTACCCGAATCGTCCAAAGTTATAAGACATCAATACAAAGCAATACTGTTTACGCCTTCGTGGACGTTATACAATACAGTACCTATGTGAGGCCATTCTAGTTGCTTTCTCAGCGCTTTAATCCGAATTATACAAAAATGCAAGAGACATTTTTGTAAACAATTTTATGAGGTAACAATTTTAATAATGACCTGTATTGACCTCTCGAAAAACTGTTCGTGACCTTTTCTCCCTTGCAATTTTTTTTCCGGTACAAATGGTACGCTATCAATGTCGATTTTTCTCAACTTCATAATAACACTAAACAACAGTAAACAAGTTGTACATAAAAATTAAGCTCACTAGGATTTTCTTCTCAGATTGGGGTTTATAATGCCTAAAATGACTGGACTAAAAGCCATACTTATCTATCTACTGATTTATTGTTAAAAGCTACGACTACGACACGTAGGTCATTTTGCCGATTGTCCTTTGTTTTGATGAATGATTCAACAACTAATTATAATATTGAATAATACTCACTTTTATTCAGCCTTGTCAATGTAAAATGTAAAATATCAATGAACTTTAAAAGAGATCGTAAATGTTGCCAAAAAACGTAAACAATTATTGAGCATTTTTATTTGACTGCGTCATACAAAGGGGAGAAATGTGTTCATTAACGAATAGCACTGTTTTATAAAAAGCTTGTGTGTTAGTGATGTCCCATACGTAAATCATTCATTATTATTATGTAATCATCATGCATGGACAGCATAATGCTAATAAAAATGGAAATGCCGTAAAACATATCTGTAGTGAACAATTCTTTAACACACACATGTCATTATTTCGATATTTTTACGCCTTATGTTTTAATATACCTTACTTATCAGACAAAAATAGTGAAGATCACCAAAATTTTAATCGCATTTTAATGTAAAATTGTAAAGAAATTTTTCAGTATTTGTTGTTAAAGCGGCAATAGAAATAGGTACCGAGGTACATCATCTGTAAAAATTTCAACCGTCTAGCTATCACGGTTCATAAGATACAGCCTGGTGACAGATGCAGACGGACTAACCGATGGACAGCGAAGTCTTCGTGATAGGGTTCCGGTTTACCCTAGGGTAGGGAATCCTAAAAAGTTATTTTCATCCCGACTAGGTAGTTACAACATATAAAAATAAAACAGCCAGCTTGAGTAAACAGTGCAATCAAGATCTCTCCAGCTATAAAAGTGCTACTTACAATACCAATTAGGGAGATATTACTGTCGGACTTTTAAGATCGTCTGATTTTGCGGAACTGTCAATTATGTAAATAATCCCTATAGCGAAAAATCACTATAATGAATGCTTGCTTTAGTCTGCATAGTAAATTAGGTTTTATTGTATTTCTTTCGACAACTGGCTAGAATAATATGTTAAATGATCATTGTAGTCTGTTGATATACATTTATCAATATGTATTATTGATATTATCAGAAGGACCAGGTTAATCAACTGGACGTCCTGCATTTCTAATGTAATTTTACCAGCTGCATTAAATTACGATAACACTTGTATATTACGATAGGGAGGCACGTATCGTCACTATCACTAGGTACATAGTATAATACAATGTCGCTTTTTCTGTCCCTATGTCCCCGCGGTGTCTCTTTGTACGCTTAAATCCTCAAAATTACGCAAAGGATTTTCATGCCTCTTTTATTAAAGAGGAAGGTTTATATGTAAAATAACATACATTAAATAGTGGGTAAATACTGTTATCCCGTGTGAAGCATGAACGGGTCGCTAGTTAAAACAATGTGTAATGGTTACCTGGTCGGACCCGAAATGATAATACAGGATAATTAGATAATGCCTGACAAAATAAAAGGATTGTTAATAGACAGATGTGCGCGCGGTATCCAACTCAATCCTTGAACCTAAAAGTAACATACATGCTAGGGTAAATTTGAAAAAAAAAGTATTTAAAGTAGGATGTAACCCAGTTTTACATACAAACAGGGTGCAAAGGTACTAACTTAACTATTAATCTGCATATAAATGTTTGTTTCAGATATTTCAAGCTCACGGTGACTGTGACCCAGTCGTTCCATTCAAATGGGGACAAATGACAGCTTCATTCCTCAAGACATTTATGAAGAATGTTGACTTCACAACATACCAAGGATTGACACATAGTTCTTCAGAAGCAGAACTTAAAGATATGAGAGCATTTATAGCAAAAACTCTGGGTTAAAGAAATTTTTGGGATCCTTATAAAAGTACAGAAATTATTTATGATCCCCGTCATGTTAAAATAGGTACATAACATAACTGTTAGTAACTTAATACTTGGAACCTTGGCTGTAAATCCGTCATTTTACTATCTTATTCCATTCCATTTGATAGAATCATGGGCAGTTTTCTGTGGAATTTGGGTTGTAATTCCAACAGACCTGAAATTAGTGTAAGGAGTTGCGCCTAGCTATCATTTAAACATGATGTAAGTGTATCTAATAGCAACTGGGTTTGCCTACTGTCTTTGTGTCCCATTACCTAACCTCTTCTAGTAGACGTAATACATAATCATTACAACCTCTCATGTATTATAGATGTCAGATAGATATCGTAATCGGGTTCGTGTTCAATACGATGTTTTCGATGCGATTCCCAAGACAAACTTGGAAAGTTTTCATTGCTTTAGAAGGCACAATAAACCGAAGGTGGGGGCGCGTTAACATAGGTATCACGACATCGTTGTGGTGGGTGGATCTCTACATCCCAACCACGATATGCATGAGAGCAACAATAAATAGGCCGATGATGTGTTAAATTAGTTTAGAAGCTTAATTTCCTGATAATAAATAAAAGTATCTAACACACTCAGTGAGAAACAACGTTATTATGTTTTAATAATTAGCGTCCAGATATGTAGTAGCGAGCAGGCGAAGCATCATAAATAAATACTGCCTAGCCTATAGAATATATAGAGACAAACCACTGAAACTCGAGTAAAATTATAAATTTACTAGATGTGGCATACAAACCAAAACAGAAACACCATACTAATCATTTTTTTTTCTATTATTCCATTAGTTTTGTGTTTGCATACATACAGTTCTTTGTTAGGTAGGTAGATATTTTTTTTATTGTTTTTTATTATATTTTATTGTTCACGTCAAACTAAAATAGAGTTATTTACTGAACAAAGTTTATGTTCTTTTTATTTATCTGTATTTTTGTTCATTATTATGTAAATACCCTCAAAATAAATTTCCTGTCATTCCCTAACTATTCTAGGTTGAATCATAGGCCAGTCTTATAGTAAAATTACTTTTAAGATTTCGCGGCAAAATAAAAATCTAATTAGGTATTTTGCAAGTTGAGGAACTTTCAGGATTTAATGAAGTAACTGCACATGCTGTTGCAGATTAGAGCTTTGTCCATATAATAGTCGATTTTTTTTAACAAAGGAGTATTGAGTGTATATCTCGCACATTTCCGGTATTGACGAGAGTGAGATGGGTCGGTCGGGGCTGGGTCAGTCAACACGTATTCTTAATTTGAAATTGTTAAGGACACATTCATATTGACTATTTATTGTAGAGATTTTTAGCAACACCTATTGAACATTCATTAAATAATTGCAACTTCCAAACAGCTACCAACTAACGTATTTACATAAACAACCTCATCCTCCGAGACCTTTTCCCAACTAAGTTGGTGTCGGCTTCCAGTCTAACCGGATGTAGCTGAGTACCAGTGCTTTACAAGCAGCGACTGCCCTAACTGACCCCCTCAACCCATTTACACAGGCAACCCAATATCCCTTGGTTAAAGTGGTGTCAGACTTACTGGCTTCTGACTACCCGTAACGACTGCCAAGGATGTTCAATGACAGCCGGGACCTACAGTTTAACGTGCCATCCGAAACACAGTCATTGGTGTCTAGTTAAACTTAGATAGTACGTACAAACTTAGAAAAGTTGCATTGGTACTTGCCTGACCTGGAATCGAACCTGCGCCCTCATCCTCGAGAGGTTGGTTCTTGTGGAACGGACTTTGTTGTTTCTATAAAAACACCCAGAAACCCGGTGAAAATCTGCAGCAACCCTCGTTTTTAAAAAAGACAGAGTATAGTACTTACGTTAGTAGTAGTACCAGCATAGAAGCATTAGATATGAAACATTATTTTAATGATATTTCGATTTGGCGAGATTCGGCGAATTATTGTACATATCCATTGGCAATTCGTGATATTGATTTTCGTTGAAACATGGTTTTAACGAAACCTGTTTGTAAATAATGGTACCAACCAAAGATTGTCCAAAAGGTAACACGGTTTTACTATCGCATTAATAAAAAAGAAAATTCTGTTGGATCTACAACTAGTTTTCCCGACACTCATTGCTGCTTGTAGGTATTTAAGGATAATATATAAAAGATGATACATAGTTAGGTGCAGGTCTACACATCATATATGGCGTAGCGTAAATACCAACTCTTTGTAGTCCAATTACGCGGTTTTATCACGATGATTTTGTTCTCGTCGCTCACACTACTTGATTTGAGCATCAGGACCGATAATTCTACCCACTAACGGTACACAAGCCAGAGATAACCATATGACCGCGCTCTTTGCACCCTATGGCAGCATAACACTCAATGGGCACCCTAATGGTGCGTCCTTTGTGAGCGATCCGGATGCCAATGCGAAGCGGCGCAGCGAGGCGCGACAACAACAAACAGTCGATTTCTTTTGAAGCGGCCGACGACGCTGACGTGGCGCAGGGGCCCGAATTGAATAGAAATTGAATTGCAAGAGCAGTTATAAACTTAGCGGGCATTCTGCTACTAATATACGAACAATCATATTGCAATCGTAAATCATTAGCAAGACAAACGATTCATTATTGAATGACAGAAAGATAAAACGTTTATTTCAAAGTAATCGCGGAATGCCACATACGCTTCAATCGTAATCGAGTCGTGATTGGATCTCAGTCGGATGTGAATCGTACGTCGCTTAAGTATAGCAGAATCGTGCCCCAGTACTGCGCGGTGCAGCACACATTCGACATTTTGCTTCGAATAGCTTCACATTCGCATTGATTCGTTCAAGAAGGACGCACTCTTACAGCCAGTTTCTTCATCAAAGTAAAAGCCAAAGTAATGTCATAAAGTAACGGTCAAATTCGTTTTTCAAGGCTGAGTAGCAGCAAAACTAATAGAAAAACTAATTTGACCGTTACTTTTACTTCAAGACATTACTTTGGCTTATACTACTTATACTGATTAAGACACTGGCTGTTAGACTTCATTTGTAAGAATTAATATCTTCAAAAATGACGTTTTAAAACGGCCATTAAATAAAAGAAGAGATTATTTTCGTATGTTTACTTCACTTACAGTCAGTTTCTTCATCAAAAGTAAAGGCCAAAGTAATGTCTTGAAGTAAAAGTAACGGTCAAATTCGTTTTTCACGATTTTATCTACTTATTAGTTTTGCTGTTACTTTAGTATTGAAAAACGAATTTGACCGTTACTTTTACTTTATGACATTACTTTGGTTTTACTTTTGATGAAGAAACTGGCTGACAATGTCATAGTCAAATTTTTCAATCGATAATGGGAGTATCCTATGGTATGATGGGTATGATATGCACGCTTATCTAATTGATATGTACTAAGGTTTTATTCTTGTATAAAAATATATCTAAACAAAAACTTACTTATTATTTTGGCGTATTCAAAAAATCTAGCCATATAAAATGTGTAATACTGTACATACGTAGATATTATTCTTGTAAAGTTAGGAGGAACCCCAATAAAGTTTTCTTGAAAACATTCTTTGGTATTATTAGTTATGGCGAAGATATTCTATGAAATGAAGTCGTGTCCAGTATAATTATTGTTTCAATTGTTAGTATAATTAAATCGATAATTCTACCTGTAAATCTTATGGAGAACGCATATTTGTCAGGTTCGACCGCGGCAAAGATCGAAATCGTACGAATCCTCGCAAGCTCGTGCGCGGCGAAGCATCCACATCTAGAAGAATAATAGAATAACAGAAACGATCTGAGATTTAGGATCGCACATGATAGGATTCTTATGTGATTTACATAATGATTGCATTCTCTTTGTAATATGAGTCCAAAAACGAACATGTTTCGGGGGGGGCCTGCGTGTATCAATCGCAAATGTCAACAACAAAACCCGCGATATTTTGAAAAATGATTTTAATAATCTGTAAAAAATTAAGAGACGCTTCAAATACCGATATCGCTGTTGAGGAAATACATTAATAGTGCAAGGCCTCCTTAGATTTCGAATCCTTCGCCGCGGTCGATTCTAACAGATTTGCGTTCACCATTAAATTGGCCTAAATAAAATTCTAATATGAGAAGAAATGGCAAGTGTTAAACAGATTTGTGTATTGAGGGTTCTGTACTTTAAAAGGACAAATATACCTATAAAATAAAACCCAAATATTGTGTTTTTGTTTAAAATTACATGTAGGTATGTACCCACATTTTCAAAATAAAATTCTATTCTTTTCTACAAGTACCACCAACAACCTGACAACCAGTCTCGCCAAGGAGTATCAGATTCCGCGCCGGTAACTGGGTCGAGGAGGTCAGATAGGCTCTAGCTCCATGTAAGGCAGTGCGCTGCATCCGGTAAGACCCCAAAATAGTTGGGAAAACGGTATCCAGACTGTTTAATTTGTAAATTGTGTAAGCAGTTGCAACATTTTCCAGTTATAACTGCAAAGAACGGAACAAACAGAAGTACAAAAATCCCCAATTTCTATTTTTTATTTTTGTTGGTAACAAAACGTTTCGTTATGCGACCTGAAAATTGTAAGACGTTGATAAGATGTTCTATTCCTTGCATTCACGTTACCTAAGAGAACCTCCCATTAAAAACAAAAATGTTACCAGGTTAAAAGCTTGGGAAAATTCCCAGTGTACGAAAGAACAACATCGACATGGGTTACAATAATATTAGAAATATGACATTCTTGCAAGTAAAATCTTTTCGGGGCAGTTTGTAAGCTAAAATTCCTTTTGTTGTTTCTTTAATTGTTTTTTAGCAGTTATACTCATGTATTATAGTTAGATATTAAAAAATAAATATTTCATTGATATTTGTTATTGCTCCCCATTATACGAGCCTCAGTCATATACATAATATAGTAAACAGGACTGCGCACCTATACCCAAAAACGAGCCGAGTGAAACAGTTAGTACGGAGGCCGTCTGTCCCTTTCTAATAGAGTGACCATAAGATTAAGCTATGTGAGACAAATCCGAATTTGCTGAGATTATTTAACACAGATGGACATTGAAGTTTTAACTTACGCAGTTTGTTACCTATAGGCTTTTAATAATTAGCGGGAATTAGCAGTATAACAGCAGGAAGATTCGAAGTGAACACTAATTTTTTGTATTTTTTTCTTCACATATAGGCTGTTGAGCCATTTATGTCCCCTTTCTTCATTTTTGGAAAGCTATAACAATAGTACAACAGTTTTAGAATCCATCACACATATTTTGTCTCATTACAAGAATTAAACACCCTAGTTGTTTGATTTACGAAAATGTTATTATTAGCTTACCTGTGGAACGATATATTGCTTTCACTTTTCACCATTTAAAAAAATATAAACAAAATTTTAAATGCTGATTACGCGCCAAGAATGTTCAGGGTTACCGCTAGAAAATATAAAAAAGCAAAATAAAATGTATGTTATGTTTTAAGAATAAATACGAATAAATTAATGCGATTGTTATTAATTTGTTGACTTCATCATCATCATCAGCCTATCGCAGTCCACCGCTGGACATAGTGTCTGCAGGTGCAATTGTTGACTTACAATTGTTAAAATAAGATGAAGACAAAACTGTTGATCATAAATTTTTATGCTGGCAAGGTGTTAGAACGAGACACACGTCCTCCGTTTTAACTATCCCTCTCGGCTCGGATTTGCCTCTGTATATTATGCAACCAATTTAGTACCTTATTGCGTTGGAATAGAGTTCATTTTCGTAAATACACATTTTGAGAGTGCGCAATCTTGTTCAGTATATTACATCTATGGCCTCAGTACATAGACAGTGATTACTTAAGTTATTTTAGACTATCTTATAGTTATGGACTATCTTCATTTTGCCATATTTTTGCCAAGAATTCTTTGACAACATTTGACATTGTCATCCTATGATTTCATCTGACGTTGACGTTTAGTTTTTGTCAAATGTTGTTGTTGTTGATACGAAGCAGAAGCACATGTTTGTTCGCTCGCTTGCCAAGTTTAATAGTCTATTTCAAATTTTAGGAACTGAATAAGGATGAGTAAAATTATTTCACATCCTGCTACTACATCGAGGAAGAGACGAGCTCAAAATGAATTGGAAAAAGGTAAATCGTAATTTAATGCTCCGTTCTAAAACTCTATAACATTCAAATCAACATAAGACAAATTTAATACTTAATGTTCATATTATATTAGAAACTATTTGTTTTGCTTGTGAATCTACTCTAGATTTTACCCAACTGCCAAGATGGGTTATGCTTTTATACGCCTTATGCTTGTAGAAACCCCATTAAAATCTGTACTATCTGTTAATAAAAGGAATCCTATATTGGTCATTACCACATTGATATTAGTGGATTTGGAGATTCTTTTATTTTTAATGAGTTGTTTAATATGCAATTTAAATGGTGCTGATGAATGATAAAATAACCTATAAAATATAACACTTGCATTTTGCAGCATCTGCAGACAGTGAACAAACCAATAAAACAGACAAGGAATTAAAGAAAAAAGAAACAATGTCCAAATTTTCGATTGAAGGCAAATGGTGAGAATGCTTCTTTGTCAATTGGAAGCAGTGAAAGAGTTCCGTTAACGCTTACGGACATTCAATATTTGTTGTTACACTCACTGCTGGGAAATCTTAATCTAACTGATTCACCGCGTTGGTATGTTCTGGACAGGTGTGAGGGAATAAAGAAAACAGCTTGTTTAATTTTGGAAGGCATATCTATAGAACACTGGAATACATACTGCAGTGAATATGAAAACACAAAAAATATATTTAATGATTTGGTTGAAGTTTTAACTCCATCCATTTACGGAGGTTCACTTGTCCAAGAACTTGCTCTAGTACCATTATCAGAGTCTGAAAAGGATACTATCATTCAAAAATATGGGAGCATGAACTTAGCACTTGAAGCCAGGAAAGATCTAAACATAATGATGAAGGCTGTGTTTCCTATTGGTGAGGAAAAACAAATGAAGTTGTTTCAACAACGGAAGACAAATTTCCTAGAACCCAACTAGTCTTATCAGCTTGGCAGTTGATAGAGGAAAACTATCCATTACCTTTGAAGGGAAAATTAAGTGATGCATATGCAGACTATGTACTCACTAAAGATGAATATGCACCAGTTACTGCATCATCACCATTGTTTGGCATTGACTGTGAAATGTGCTTAACCAATGCAGGTTCAGAACTGACTAGGATCTCAGTGGTAAATGAAAAGCATGAATTAGTGTATGAATCATTAGTGAAGCCTTATAATAGTATAACAGATTATTTAACCAGGTTTTCAGGTATTACAAAATCATTATTAAGCAATGTTACTAAACGTCTCCAAGATGTCCAGAATGATTTAAGAGGGATATTACCTCCTGATGCTATTTTAGTGGGCCAGTCACTAAACACAGACATGCATGCCTTAAAAATGATGCATCCATATATTATTGATACAAGTTTACTGTATAATTTTGCTGGTGAAAGAAATCGAAAACCTAAACTCAAAACTTTGGCAAGAGAGTTCTTACAAGAAAATATTCAAATGGGTAAGGATGGTCACTGTTCCACTGAAGATTCTTTAGCAGCATTAAAATTAGTACAGTTAAAACTTAGTAAAAGCCTGGAATTTGGAGATGCTGTGCATACAAATAGAGAGAAATTTAAAGAGAATATTATAAGAATGGTAAAAACACCACAGTATGCCTTGTCCATATTTAATCATATGCTGGAACAGAAGAAATCATCTGTTATAATAGGCTGTGATGATATAACTGGTGACTATCACACATACTTAACCCAAGCAAAGGAAAGCATGTCTGCTCATCTAAAAAAGGGTAATCCTAAGAAGATTAAACTGGCGACTGTTGACAGTGTGGATGAAGTAATTTCATCTTTCACTGAATCTGCAAAGGATTATAACTTGACAATGGCTCATTTGAAACTTAATTTTGGTGCTGATGAGAATAGAGAAGCCATGAAGAAAATTGACATGTGGATTAAAACAATTTGGGATAGTCTTGTGTCATCCTCTTTGTGTGTTATTGTGTTTGGTGGGACTACAAACAGCAATGGACTGGCATTAGTGAAAGTGAAAAACACATAATTTATTTTGTTGCATGTAAATAGCTTTAAGTTTTAAAAGATAAAAGTATTTACCAAATCCTTATATTTTTATTTGTCTTGTCTTTGTCCATTCAGTGCATCCACTGAGTGGAAAACCTCAGTAGAAACATGGTAGAAAGAAACGCATGGTAAAACATTTCAAACCCTCAATTGAAAACGTAATTTTGATGCCCATGTTTAGCCTGCTGCCGGGATTTTTATTTTTCTAGTGTAAAAGCGAGATTCTTTCACTGACAGCGCACCCTGACACTACACTGAAATAGGTAGGTCGTATTTTTAAACTGTAGGTACAGTATTACAGCTTTACAACGTGCGTTCGCGCAGCGGAATGTTGTTGAATAATAATGCCAAACGTTCGCGTAGCGGAAACTTGAATTTCTCCGAAGTTTATGCATGCACTGATTTCATTCATACATAATCAATTATACACAAATACACACTAATTTTCGACACATCTCTTTTCTCCTAAAGTCTATGGATTAAAAGTTCCGCCAGGACAACGTTCGCCAACGTTCGCCCAGCGGAATCTGTTTTGTGAATTTCTCCACAATGGCTGCATACACAAATTTTTATTTACCATACACAATTATAGGACGTCTTACACTAATTATCTGCATAATTAAAATCTTTAAATTCAACAACATTGCTGCAACGCAACATTCATTAGTGGGTACCTATAGATAGCTAAGTAGACTTAGTACTAGGGTTGTAACGGATCTTCGCCTCCGCTCACTGCGGAAGTTCCGCAAGAAATTGTATCGCCTCCGCTTCCTTACAATTTTGGAGTTTTAATTACGTAATCGTACGAAAATGCCAAGCAATACAAAGAAAATCAGACTCAAATTAAACGATGATCCATTATTGTGGTGGAAAATAAGTTAAATATAAAGCTTTTTCCCATCGTTCACACATACTTATCGGCACCGCCAAGCGAACAATTATTTAGTTCAGCTGGATTAATTTATGAACCCGATAGCTATTGGCCTATTGTTTGTTAAATATAATTTACCTCTCCTAATTTTGATTATAAAAAGCTAAATTTGAACCTTAAAATTACTATTTTATTTCCATATCTTTCACCTTCGCCTCCGCCTCCGTTAACCATGCGCGGAACTGAAACTCATCGCCTTCGCATCCGCCTCCCTCCGGCCTCCGTTACAACCCTAGTACCTAAGTAATAAAACGCATCATGTTAAGTAATTTTGTGCTTGATGTATAAGTTAATAAATAAACACAATTAGATAATAGGACGTATTTATTTTGAAAGCGCATAAATTTGACCTGTAATAGGATCAACTGTAAGGGAGGGCGGTAGCTCGGCGGCTATGTCAGCAAGAGCCTCCCATCGAGTTGCACGACTGCTCTCCGACTGACTCGGGCTGGTGGCTTCCTCGGGATGCTCCTCTCTAATTAAGATATGAAATAAAACAAATTAACAGCCGCATATTTATTATGTAGAATTTTTAAGTTTTATAGGTACCTTCCTATTATTTTAATATGTATAAAAAATTTTTTGTTCTTGACACCAATAATTTTGTAATAATAGGTAGTAATGTAATGTAGCTAGACAATAGAATAATGACAGTTACTTAACCAGATAGTTCGTCAACTAGTCGTATCAAGGGTTGCCAAGGTAACTTGGTTGTGGAGGTCAGATAGGCAGTCGTCCCATGTAAAAGCGAAGCCAAGCGAAAAGTGGAAGCCAACCCTAACGTTGGTAAAAATCTAGGCAGATGAATTGCTTAATCGATTGAATCATTATTTTAGGCAGTAGCTTATTATCAAGAATATCAAGATTGTTTGCCTTTAGTTGAGAGCCTACTCAAATGGGAATTTAATGTGAATAGGCCCATGAATATTGACGCGATAAGCCAAACTTGGTTCTGTTCTACGGCCCCATATCTTGCATTCCGTAGCATTGCTACACTGACCTAAATGGCCAATGCACAAAGTTACCTCTAAAGTCTATTTAGTAGTTAAACTTACTTTTGTTTATCTAGTTCTGCTGGTCCATTTTTTCTTCATTGTCCTTTGTATCATGACTTTCTTTTAAACTATTGTTATCATCACTTTTATTTGGCGGGTCTTCGACAGTCGTTTCTGTAACAGGCTGGATTTCGTTTACAGTTTCTAAAGAATGTAATTCGACAACTTTCTCAACTACTTCTTCTAACTTAGGTGGATGTTCTTCTTCTAGCACCAAACTTGATTCGCTTTTATTCATAACTTGATGACCAGGAAATTTATCTTCTTTGGTGTCTGAAACAAAAAAAGTTTTCCAAGATTCTTTTCAATCAAAAAAGTATAGGACAATAGGTATGAGGTAAAACAGCTCATATATCACAAGTCTCAAATAAAAGAGAGATAGGGAGAAAACTTTTACAATAAAATAGAATTGACTTCCAAAACACTAAAAGCCAAAAATACTTATTTTAGGTGCATCTATCCAGAAGTCGGTGTCTAATAGATGTAGGTAGGTAGGTAGGTACCTAAGTTTATTTCGCCACCGACCTCAAAAGCGATGAACCAAATTAGAGTAATACCTACCTAAATCAAAACGACAAAAATCCAAACCTACCCTAGACAGACTTTGACTGCATAAAAACAAAAAGTTGTAATTCTACTCGAGGATATTTTATATTTAACTTGAAACATCTGGCAAGGTCATTGACGACCGCTTTTAGATTTGATATGCAACTAACATAAAAATAAAAGTTTTGTCACCCTCACCTTATCACACGATACTCTTTACACAGTAAAGTTAGCTCTTTTTTCAACCGACTTCCCAAGAACGGGGTTCTCAATTAAGATGTTTTTATTGTTGATTTTTGTTAGGTAGGTACTGTAGCGCGTGGCGCGCTAGGAACCGGGGATCTTCAGGATATTTAATTAAAACATTCAATAATAACTTTAACTTTGCGTTTATTCGCTGACTCGGGGTGAAGTGACATACTTCAATATATAAAAACTATTCTATTTCAAATCGAATCTATTTACATTATTGTCCGGCCAGGTATAAAATATAAAACACCAAAGAGTATCTAACTATGTAACTACCACAACTCTACATCAGTTACGCCCTTAGGATAAAGTTGAAACTTTATCTCAAAAGCGCAGCTTTAGGCGGACAATCATATAAATGTTACCTGCCTAAACCTATCAGAAAGTTACCTACGCACGGAATTAACAAAAACAAGTCCCTTACAATGGGATAGTTAACGATAACATGCGTAGTCAATGATTTAATTGTGCCATGTTGCACCACAATAACGCACGTCAGCATTAACTCGCACGCAACAAAACCGTGCGAAAAGTTGCGTGGCGTGTTGCTAAAAGCAAAGGATATTCAAAGTGAACACCCGTCCTGAAGGGATTACTTTCAAGCGAAGAAAACTCTGTATTGACAACTTACAACTTCGCCGGACGCTAACGTGTCAGATGAAGGGATAAGTCACCGTTATCAAAGTTTCTCACCTAACGTGATACAACTAACCATCTTACCCAATAATTATTTTTTTTCAATTTTGGAATATTAAATAATAAATAAATCAAATATAGGGATCATAAATCTTCGGCAGAAACCATTGTGTCAAGCAAACACTCTTCGCGAGGCTATGCCCCTTATTGCGAAGTTGATCTCAACCTCAATTCACCATCCAAATATTTTTTTCAAAACCAAATCAGATAATAATTTTGGGATCAGATTTACAGAGCAATATTAAAAACTTATAAAAATAACACAAGCTTGACCACATTGGTTATCTTCATCTTCCTTCGTACTGAAGATGAAGCAATTCTGCCGTGGACATCATCTCCTCACGAAGATGAAGTAGCTCACCTTCTTATCCCTTCACCGGCAATGCTCGTACAACTCGTTCCAGGTAACATGTAAATGTAAAACACGTATTAGAAAAACGTCTTATAAAATCAACGAAAATGTTTCCTATCTTTATATTTATCTACATTTTGCTTATTTAAACATACTAAATTATTATTAATATTACGCAGCTGTATACTACGTTTGTTATACTGCGCTCCTTTCCTCCCTCTGAAGGATAATAACGATTATCGTTATTATATTTTCTAATTTTGATTTCTTGTAGTCCTTCGACCTTGTTTGCCTATGTTGCACTATCTCTGAAGATGCTAAATTATAATTCTTTTTATGCTTCGGAACATACCGTTTGTTTCCTTTTCGCGAAACTTTATTCCGAACATTATTCACATTCATTACATTTCGAGAATTATTATAATTAATTTTATTTCCGTCATTGTCAATATCTGTTATTTTGACATAATTTTTGTCACTATGGTGATTGTCTGTCAGTACATTTGACATAGACACCTTTTTCTTAAAGTCTCCATATCAATAAATTTCACAATAAACCTCCTTTTCAAAACTAAATAATTTTCAGAAAAATCTATAAAACAATTATTTTTAGAAAGAAAATCTCTACCTAAAATTAAATTTTGATTAATATTTTTAATAATGACAAACTTATGGCTGAAGAAACAAGAATCTATTAATAAATTTAATAATGCTTCTCCTATAATTGTTAAACTAGCACCAGAGACTGTAGTAGCAGATGCTTCGCGCTCTCTTTGTTGTATTGAATATCGAGCTTTGTTGCAAACTCCTCAGATACACAAGAAATCAGAAGCTCCTGTGTCCACTAACGCCCTGAACTCCTGTTGAGCAATCAGAACATTAATAAATGGACCGGTCTCACCAGACTCATGTTCTACTTCCGATCCAATCGCATGGAACTCCACCGTCTGCTCCGCATGCTGCTCCACGCGCAGCTCCTTCTCATTTTGTTTCATCTCCACATCTTTCATCTCCATGTCTTTGCTCGGTGCACTTCTTTCGTCATGCTAGAAATTAATTGTGTATTACTAGGTGTACTCGAAGTACTTCTTTCATATTTCATGGAGTATTTCCTATCATCAATCATTGGTGGAAACACTGGCAAATTGATAACATTTCTCTGTACTTCTCCAAATAAATCTCTCATTTGGAAAAGTGTATCACGCAGCTCATATTTTGATGCAAAGAGCTGTGAGCCTAATGTGGCTTTATATTTAAAATGAGCCCTTTCAAATATACTTTTATAAAATGGCATCGTCTGCAATATCTGCTTTGGTCTGTAAACCACACAGGCGATAATAAAATGAAAGTAATTCTTCTTTTTCCCCTGTTGGGCATTATAGAATTTTTCTACATAATTCGTATTATCTGGGAACTCTGCCCTAAGTTTATCGCATAGCGTCTTATACTCAATGCCCTCTACGTAATTATATTTGAAAAATGTAAGAGCAGGGCCTTGTAAATAAGCACCTAGTAACAGTGCTAGATCCTTTTCTTTCCATTTATTTATCGCAGCAATGATGCGAAATTGGAAAAAATCTTCAAAGAAACGTCATTGACGCCCGAGAAAATGTAATGTCTTGAGACATTTTTCAATCAATAAATAATTAAAATTTCACTTAGCTGCTTTCCTGCGTGTTCCAATATCTCATTAGAACTTATTCCAATGCCCAGGAATACTTCATCCAGGCTTTCTTCTTCCCGTCTTCGAAACGTCACCAAGCGACTTTTCGCGTGACCTGAAAAATACTAGGGGCTTTGGCGTCGGCGCCTCCACCATATGTAGCGCGTGGCGCGCTAGGAACCGGGGATCTTCAGGATATTTAATTAAAACATTCAATAATAACTTTAACTTTGCGTTTATTCGCTGACTCGGGGTGAAGTGACATACTTCAATATATAAAACTATTCTATTTCAAATCGAATCTATTTACATTATTGTCCGGCCAGGTATAAAATATAAAACACCAAAGAGTATCTAACTATGTAACTACCACAACTCTACAGTACCGACTCGATTACTCATAGTTGCCGATTTGGAAAATTATGTCTTTATATGGAAGAAAATCCTCGCTTTGATCATGGAAATCCTGAGAAAACGAGGGCAACCCTCGAAAATTATACGCATAGGTATATCGGTTGAAAACTCGATATTCGTATGTAGATAGAGGTACCTGGGTGAGTATTTGATCGGGAAGGTTTACTAGGTATTTCTGCTCCTTGGTTAAAGGAATGAAAAAGTTGCATTTATGTCTTCCCCTGATGCTCTAGCTCGAGCTAACAGTTCAGTAGTTTCTTTGAGTAAACGTGCGAAAATGGAAGCGAGCTGCTAACTACAATTTTACGAGTAAATGCTGCAACTGCCTGCTGATAGACCGCAACTTCACTACTGGTTTGTATGTACCTACCTAGGTATGTATACCTACAGTCGTCCTCACTACTATCAGGTGATTTCTTTCCAGCAGTCGATGCACATGCAGTCGTGGCATTGCAGTCGGCAGCTCGCTTCAACATGCGCGTAACAAATAAAGCTCTTCAACTTTATACGCCAGATACTTTTGCCTTTGTCATGCTTCGTACTAACTTCCCCATGAAAACCCTCTACCTATTGGTGAATAGCCCTTGAAAATCGTTGAAAGACGGGAACCTTTCATCCTTTGATTGAACCTACCTGTTTGATTTTTTAAACTATGAGTAGATCTATTTCTAACTATATCTGCACTATGTTCTGTTGCTGTATCACTTGAAGGAAGCTTGTTTATTTCGTTTGAATTTCTTTCAGCTCTATAAATTATTTCTTCTACATTCGACTGGTTTTCTGATTCATCGCTCATTTCTTCTTCAAATTGGATGCTTTTCTCTGAAAAATAATAGTTGCGGCGTGAATTCAAAGGCTGATAGAATAATTATGTTAAAATAATCACTTTCAAGTATAATATTTAATAGGTACCTACAATGTTATACGGATTTTTAAATACATATTGTAAATGGACTCAGTAAGTTTGTCCTGTCTTTAACGGATATTATTGTTACACCTTGTACAGGCGGGTAAGCACCAGAACTCATGTGGTGGCACCTTTACTTGATATATACTCATGTGGTTTCACCCCTTTAGGTGCGAACTTGTGGACGGCAAGTAACAAGTAGGGCAGCATGTCGTCCCGTCCGTCGGTACTGCAACTAGGTATACTACAACTGTGTGTTAAAAATAAATGGGGTAGGCGCTTAGGCTATTTACATTTTAAATTCATTGCAACCTTACATCATTTTATTCGTCTCATTTTACGGATATAAAAGACTTATTTAAGTTTTCTTGTCTAAGCGCTACCATTCCTGCTCAATGTTTTTTATGGAAATAGCCAGCAAATAATAAAGTCTGTAGAGGAGGTGCCTACCTAGGCATCTAATATTAATACTTTGTAACTGCGAAAGGGTTTTCCAAATGTCACATTAGCATACCTGCCGTGCTTGAGCTGACCATATTTGGAGCACTGCTGGTACAACCCATGATCGCGACAGTCCCGATTTAAAAGCCATAGGCACCTCGACTGTGGTACAAAATCTAAGTAAAAATTAGGCGCGATTATGTTTACTTCTCCGGCGAAAGCCAACTTTAGCAAACCACCCGTGTACAGCAACTCGGGCACTCGGCTCGACTGGCCGCTGGCCGTTATACGACTCCCGAGATCGTATCATACCAACCTACCTATTATAGAGGCAGCCCGCTAAACTGACCTCGCACCCCATCGCGTTTTCCTATTAAACGAACATAGTACCGCTTACTTACTCGCAAATGGTTTTGTGAAAGACCTTTCTTCCGTTTAATTAATTTATGGAGTATTAATTTTCTAATCATAATGATCCTAAGGTTATATTTAGGTAGCTACTATTCCATTAAAACTAATAGTCATCCATCAAGATAAGCTACCTAGGTACACCCACCTTGCTTTTAGTTAATTGCAATAATTATTTCCACAAGCTATCCAGTATTTGCATTGTCGCAATTAATTCAAAGGTAAGTTGGGTACATTAAAACAAAAAACCTCAGTGAAAGCGAAATAAAATGTAAACCGTAAGCTGGAGCGTGTGGCTGTGGACGTATATTAGACTAGGTACTTACCAGAAATAAATCAGGGATGATAAATCTCAAACTCAAAATTCTTATTTGCTCGTTAAGGTGTAATAAGTAATGAAAACTATTAGGTACGAATACAATTAAATATTCAGGGCTCTCATTCAACAGATAGATCAAGCTATTTATTTATCTGCTCTTATATAGACATGGTAGTGGCAACAGCTAGGACGGATTATTCAGTACCTACATAATATTTCTTCATTTGATAGTTACCTAATCAATTCCTGTATGAGCTCCTATGCAATACATAAACCTGATTTTTGGTCGTTTTAATTCGATATTGATAACGGCAACAGGTAGACGTAGGGTTGCCCACAGTTGCCAATCCCTACATGACATGTATGCGAGTGTAGCATACTGTCTCCATTAAACTATTATGGTGAACGCAAACCCGTCATTATAACCTACCTACGGTAAAATACATTTTTTTCGTGTTTGAAATCATGCAACTCTTTTTATCCATGAAAAAATATTATTAATTTATAACCAATTTTTAGCTAACGAAGTTTTAGGTAGTACTTACCTACTGCAAATCTACCTATACCTGTTTATCTGGGCAACCTACTCGCACACGCTTCCATCCACAGCACGCATCGTCGAGTTATCACCGAAAAGAGCGACTGAGGTTGTCCCGCACCATGATTTAAAAATCGGGACTGTGCCGCTAAAACCTGGCTACGATGGCAGGTCTGAATAGGCGGAGACGAGGTTTAAATAATGAAATTCTATTGATTGTGTCAAAACTTTTCCGCTCTGCTTTTGGTAGTCTGTGCTGTCGGTAGGTACAACAGGTTCCCACAAGTGCCTGATACGGGTACCTACCTAACCTAGGTAGGTCTTAGTTTCTATTATTTGAGAAGGCATTTAACAAAATGTAAAACAAACTTGATTGGATAATTGTATAGGCGTGCTTTTTAGTTCTAATTTTAGATATACCTAGTTATAATAATTTATCCGACTATATTTTTAGTACCTACCTAGTTAGGTACTTCATTTTGTAAAAGTATCATAACTTCTAAGGATTCATTGTGTAGTAGGACTACCAGTGGTACCTGAAGAAGGCGATGCACCGATTTTGTATGCCTAGTCGGTTTTGTTAAAAATCTTACGTGCTTACAATTATATTATTCTAATTATAATTGGTCTGCTATAAATATGTAAGTGGGGTTAACAAATAAAGCTTAGTGGCTAGTTAACGGCAAAAGCTCTTTGTTCTTAAACACACGCAACACTCGGCTTACGGCCGCTATTTCGCTGCCCAACATACTCGTACATATAAATTACGCCGTCTCCGCCTTAGCCACGACTCATATTCTCCCATTCTAGAGCCTACATTTGAGACTCAAAGTGTACTGAAGAAGGTATCTGGTCACTAGAGAATAAAAACTAGATGAGAGCGATCATTTGATTTTTTAACGGGTGGGCGATTCTTCCAGAAAAGGTTTGTAAAAGGCATCTAAATGCAATATGTAGGTAGATCGGATGTGGAGCGGATATCTAATTACCAACAGCAACAAAAAATACCTACATAATATTATTACGTCAGAAACTATGTAAGTATTTAGATAACCAGGTATTTTTATTTTCTCTGTTCCTTTGTCGGGTTCTTAGTTGAAAATATTGACTTTCAAATGGTGTTTCAGTCCAAAGGGTTATGTAGAGTAGTAAGTATGTGAAAGTAATGAGGCTTTTCGTTTTGTACCAAAATCGTATTGTGCATGGCAAACTTTATACATGTTGGCCGAGGAGCGCGCTGCGACCTACCGTTTTCATGACCACCCACTCTAGGTCACAGTTTTAAAATAGTGTCTTATTTATTTGAATAATAAATAGGTTTGCATGTAACTTTTAACTCAATTATGAGGTAGGCATGATATAATTAACATTTCGGACTAGTTCATGCAGGAACAAAAATAAATGAAAGGGATTTCCTATTTTCTAGCAAAAGGCAACTGCAGAAGAGGATAGACCAAAAATACAAAAATAACAAAATTAGCAGCACAGAAAGGTAGGTAGTTTTATGCATTTTTACTGGATTCGCCAGCCACCAAAACAAAACAGAACACAACAGATAATTATAATTATCTGAAAAGGTAGGTACTTATTAAGTAAAAATATTTGTAGCAGTTATTTTAATCATAAATAGTTTTACCGAAGGATCGTTGCTACCAACATCCCGCCTTACTTGAGGTATAAAGTCACTGTTCTAATAAATAATGGCCAACGTGACCTTGTAATAAAGCACGCATTATTTTCTTTAAAGCAATATATAGCGTGCAATGTCTTCGACCTTTCAAGCGGAGCAGCTCGCCATATTCCGATCTAGGCCCTAAGTAGGTATGATGTTAGTATGTTAGTATATAGATACGTATGCCATTTCAAAACGTAGAACAGAAATAGCATTTTACCTAGGCAATGCTTCGATTAGTGCATTCGAAGAGGCAAAAGGATATACCTAAGTATATAAATGGAAGATAGCTAGGCTGCTCTAACTGTCAATTTAAATAGTACCTAATCTACAATTAAGTACTTTTGAAAACTTAACAATATTTAGGGAAATAATGAAATTGTAAGACCAAGAAGTCAAAGCAAAAATATTTAAGGTATAGACTATACCTACTTTACCGCAAATGATAAGCCTAGGACTGATGGATATAGTGACGAATGAGCACTGAGCATGTTATAGGCGACAAAACTTTCTAACTGCCTCGTTGGTCTAGTGGTTGCAAGCGCGCCTGCTGTGCTCGAGGTCTCGGGTTCGATTCCCGGGTCGGGCCGAAATCGCTTTATGGGTTTTCTAAGCTTTCACAAAGCAGCCCGCAGTCTGGATAACTGCATCGGAGAGCACGTAGGTAAATGTCGTCGGTCCTGCGCCTGATCTCTTTCGGTCGTGTCGGATTGCCGTCCCGTCGGGTTATGAGAGTGAAGTTGTGTCTGCGGAAATGCTCGTGCACTATAATATGTCCTGCGCAGCTGGCTGATTTTCTTAAATGAGAACAGCCGCCGTGGCCGAAATCGGCCGTGGACGCCATTATGTTAGAGGCAGCCTGACAGTAGCGGCAGTCACAGACAAAATGAAAGCTAAACGTTTAGCGTGGTCATCATCTGCCTAGCCTTTCGTTTAGTAGTGTCTGTCGTGGTATGGATATCTCTAATTTGTCACCAAAAATAAAATCAGTATGATATTTTAATTAACAATATTTTAATACAACTTCGTTTTTCAGAACCACATACAAACAAATATGTTAATCATAGCATAATTAATATTTAAACATCTTAGTATTTAACAGAAAAATAATAATCATAGATACCTAAAACTACCTAGGTGTGTGCCTTAATTACGTTTGCATATCGCACGACAATAGGCAACTTAAGCGACGAGATTAATTTACGGTGGTCACGTATTCCTAAGTGCGTGCACAGGGCAGGGTCCGGCTTCAGCGACGACCAGATCACCACTGAGTGCAATAGCTTCTATTTCCACAGCCGCGTCCAAAGGCAATTTGCCTACCTGATATGTAGCACGGGCCGGAAAGTCTTTCGGGAAAACTGCAAATTAAATAAAAATTATACATTATATAACAGTACATACAATACAGTTCATTTTTATAGAAAACAACATGCACAATAATTAACATGAAGAATTGCAACTTGAGGCCGATGTACAACTTTAAAATTGTTGGTTGTAGTTACTAAAACTTATTTATTCACTTTTATCAGTAAACGACCCTACTGTAATAAACGTAAAAGCCAAGTCAACCAAAGATTTTCCGGTAAGCTTACTTTGAAAACCATTCACAAAAATAAAACCAGATAACCTGAGAACATTGAAATACTTATTATTAGTAATTTCTAATGTTATAGAATCAAGGCTGGTAATCTACTGTCCTAGTTACCAGTTCTGGTTGTAATGCATGGTCTTTCCATAATTTAAACTAATTACATTTGAGACGTTTTTGGGGACCTTCCCTTCCCTTCAATCAAATGAGCGATTTACGAGAACTGAAGACTTTATTTTCGGTTAAGTATATTTGTTTACACTATATGACTATACTATATAATGTAGGTATGTATAGGGAATTGTTCGTTTCATGGGCATGCAGCACTTACATTCTGCATAAACTTGGTTCACCGCCTGGAAATCTTCCATTCGCGCTAAAGTATTGTAGTTTTAACGACAGACTCGAGAGACGCGCCGCCTGCTTCTAGAACATGCTTCAGATTGCTAAGAGCCTGTCGCGTTTGTCCTTCAGCGCCGCCACTTACTAGCTGAGACTGCGGGTCCATGCCCAGTACCCCAGACACGTACAGTGTCTTATCCGCAAGAATAGCTTGACTGAAACCGACAGAATCATACCCATTTATTTATAAATAGTAGCACAGATTACTATAGGTAATTGGTAATAGGTACCTGTTCTTAGGTCATAAAATTGAAATTTTAATAATGATATGTAAAAACTACTTAGGTATGCAACGTATGTTGATGAGGTTTTTAAATAGATCTAGTGATTCAAAGTAAGGTTTATAATGTAGGTATACATACCTATAAAATATAAAATAAATAAATGTACCATAAATACGTAAAATATTATGGGTTATAATATGCGTCTATAGGCAATGTATATTATTACAGGCATCCAGGTAAACAGAACTCTCAGAGACTTGGTGCAATTTATTGTGATAACCACTTAATTTGTTTTTTTATATATAAATTTATATAAGCCGCAGTCCATTAATTAAGGCAACTTACCTAGATACAGTGCCTTGGCCAAAACCACCAACTATTTGATAGTTGAATGAAAGGTACAATATAGTATAGGACCTACCTAAACCTAATAAGATATAGGTAAGTATAAAAGTTAGTGGACGTCACTGGCTGAATACTGTAGATTTCAACGGATGAAACGCGTTTTCCACCCGTTTCATTCGTATTAAGTAAATAAATTAACTACATACCTGTAGGGTCCAACGGGCTTATAAATATGTGGCGATGACACAATTGTCTTGGTAACTTTATGAACGTTGGTTTTAGAACTATGGTCCACTTTTGAAGGATTCATCTTGGACGAACCGTCTAACTTGTTCTTTGTCTCAGTATTTTCTGGCTCCTCACTCATTGTTAAATGAAATTGTAAACAAGTATGCTATCGGGGTCACAAGTTCAAAACTTATTTATATTCAACGACAGATAAAGTTTTAGGTAGGTAAGTTAGTTGGTATGTTTAATGATAGATAAGCTAACTTACTTATATGAAATTACACAACATTATTAATGTTTCATACGTATGATATTTCGAGACAAAATTGACAAACAATATCCGTGTCAGTGTCTCATCGATGACAATCTCAAAAAATGTTGCAAGCAAGCATGGTAGGTGCCTTACTATCTAATTAAAAGGATTTAATCCAAGTACCTAACTAGTTATCTCAAGACCTACCGAGCCCCACTCAGACGGTTGCTAACGGATCACCCGCTGTGGACACAGCCTATATGGCTGAAACTGACCCTTGGGACACGCGAGAAACCGCGGGAGACAGCTTTACTCAGGGCCGCGCCGCCCTGTGTGCGAAGTGTGCGGCGCACACAGGCGCTGAAGACAATAGGGCGCCGCGCCGCCACTGCCACCTAAATTATTTTGTTACCTATATGATTGTTTTGTAGTGGAGTATCGACAAGTAGGTACAATACGCGCAACATAGGCCTTGTAAACTACAAAACATCTATAACGCTTATTGAACAAGTCTCTCAATATTTAATGTTTATTATTATTCACGTTTATGGTTTAATTTTACGTTTAGGGTTTTAATTTACATTCCTTACAAGCTCAACGTTAAAACGGCGGCAGTTCTTTGAACCAGGGAAAAAGTACTAGTTATTTAAAACCGTCGAGACGCCGAGTTTGTATGAGTATGAGTGAGTTTCTGAACGCAGCCCGATGCGATCACGGGTATTCCTCGATTTTAACGAACGAGATAGCTAAGGTAAAACAAAACAAATGAACAATCATTTGATTGAAAGTGTGTGTAATACTAGTAGTATGGCCTCCTCTATGGATATTGTTGCTAAATTAGTTAATCTTTCCTGACTCATTGTAGAGCGCAGGTAATTTTTATAGGTTTTAGTTTAGAAAAGGACCTTTCCGCGCTTGCTACTGTAACTGGCATAGTTAGCATAATTCGTAATGCTATTGTAATGTTAGGGCATACAGCTGTCAAACTGTTTATACCGGGTTACTGGTAAGTAGACCGCATCCTTTCAGGAGGTGATAGTGGTCAATACGGACAAATTTGACCCTGGGATACACTGGGCAATTAACCCGTTTCAAGATAATCGAATTTTAAGATCTTTTCTTTACAATCGTCTAGGTACACGTATACATTTTATTACTAGTTAAAAGTCTCGTTTTTGCGGATTTTTGTGTGTTTTGTGGCTTTTTGGATAGCTAGATAAATGTAGATGTTTTTTAAGTATTCTGCACAAAAAAATGAAGAGTAATATTTTTGAGAAAATATCTACTAAAAAAGTAATTGCTGTTCGCTATAATTTCCTCTGTGATTTGTACAGTTTTATGGTTTGTTATTATGAAATGATTCATCTTCTATCCAAAACACACAAAATCCATAGAAACGAGACTTTTGACTAATAATGAAAATTCATACGTGTACCTAGACGACTGATCTTGAAATTCGATTATCTTGAAACGGATTAACTTTTGCCCAGTGTATCAGGGTAAATTTGTCATTTTATTATCACCTCCTGAAAGGATGCGGTCTACTTACAATAACCTTATATTGTCTAAATTAAAACTTATAAAAATTAGGTAGAAAGCGATGCGTACGATGCGGACAGGTGGACGCACTTGTTTGAGTTTCTATATAAATAATACTACGATCCGTTGCGTGCGATACGCCGTTGCGTACGATACCGACAAGTGGACGCTTAGCTTTAACAAACAATTTTAAAAATTCGGCTCGCTACGCTCGCGGCTGTTCACTTGTCAGTGCCTACCGTTCATTCTAAAACCCAAAGTCCCAAAACTCAAAAACGCTCATGGCTGTTCGCTTGTCAGTATAGTTCTTTCTAACATGATTAGAGTACTTTTATGTCCCAAAGTCAAAAATTTCGCTCGCTGCGCTCGCGGCTTTTCGCTTGTTGGTGCCGTTCATTCTAACATGATTAGAGTACTTACGTCCCAAAACTCAAAATTTTCATTCGCTGCGCTCGCGACTGCACCTTGCACCGTTCTTTAATATACAAGTTTAGGCGCTTTAGTGACCCAAAGCTCAAAATTTTGCGCTCGCTACGCTCTGCTTTATTTTCCAATTCTTTTATTTTTTCAATCCTTTTCAGCCGAACCTAGAAGGTAGCGCCGCTTGTAGTCCTTTTATTAACAAGAAAATAACTCCTAGCTCACAACAGACTTTTCACGTAGAACAAAGGGCCTCGCATAGACCTGCCGCACGTAGCCTCGCAATGGCTAGGCCGCCGCTGACTGGAGAACATTTATTTCAGTCAAATTTAACAATTAAAAATATTCATTCAAAAATTAAATTCGTTTTATGATGATTCGTTAAAAAGAGGCGCTTCATAGGTTTCACACAGGCGCTGCCAGGGTCGGCGCGGCCCTGCTTACCTAACACAAACGAATTAAGAAATAAATGGGTAAAGGACAATTATTTAAATACGGAACTAATAGGGAAGATATAATACTTACCTATGTATGGAATCTTTTATTTGATGGCCAAGTTTAAAGAGAAAGGAAAGATTTTAAAACAAATAATTGTAACTACAACCAACAAACATCGATAGCTCGGAACCACAAATATTACGGTACCTACATTACATGCCTAATAACCCATTTTAGTGTGGATAATATTTCTTTTGCGTAGGTAGTGGAAATGAGTGGTAGGTATTATTTAACCGACTTCCCAAAAAGGAGGAAGTCCTCCAATTCGTCAGAATCTTTTTTTGGTTTTGCAGACTTACATTCTGCATAAACCTGGTTTACGGCTTGGAAGTCGTCCATCCGAGCGAGCAAGATTGTAGTTTTCACGACGGAATGTAGAGACGCGCCGCCCGCCTCTAGCACGAGCTTCAAGTTGTCGAGCGCCTGCCGCGCTTGAGCTTCGGCGCCACCGCATACCAACTGTGCCTGAGGGTCCATGCCCAGTAGCCCCGACACGTAGAGTGTTCTATCAGCTAGAATTGCTTGGCTGAAACCGACATTATTATTTTAATAAAGCATCTATTTCTCGTAGGTAATGGAAGTGTTAAAAAATAAACAAACCTGTAAGGCCCAACGGGTTTATAAATACATGGAGATGTGACAATAGTCTTGGTAACTTTGTGAGCGTTCGCTTTAGATGTAGCATTTGGATTCATAGAATTCATCTTTAACGATACTCCAAGATTGTGCTTAGGCAAAAACTTTCTGATTCTGCACACATTTAACCGTTGTACTTACTTAGGCAAGTATGTAGTGATATGAAGGTGTGGAAAATTAATACAACGAGCTAAGTCTTCACCAATAACAAGTATCGAAGAGGACAAACATAATACTTAACTAGAAGCTAAATAACAATGGATACTATTGAAAAATGATAGACCAGACATACATTTATTATTTATCACACGCATGATACCTACCTACTTACCAAACTTATAGTAATAAAGCTTGCCTTAGGCTGAAGTCGATGAAGAAAATCTTTGAATGGAACTAGCCTATGCTAAACTATTCAAAATACTTATAGCTCCCAGTTATAATCCATTTGATTCTTTAGACACTTAAGATAAACAATTTCGATATGACTTTTGAAAAGTACTTATCAAAAATTAAGTTTAAAATTAATACGCCTCAAAATCAATGTAAACACTACAATAATATTAAGATGATTTGTCTTTAAGTGTATAGGTACATATTTGAATGGAGTACTTATAGTATAAGTATATAAATGGAGTGTATAAGAGAACATCAGAGAGTCCATAAGAGAATATAAGAGAGTACATAGGAAGAATTCATGAGACGATTACATGAGATAATACTTAAGAGAGTAAATAAGAGAGTAGGTACATAAGAGAGCACATTTTATTTTATTTTATTTTATTTGGAAAACAAACAGATACATTACACCAAACATTACAATAAGAGGAGTAAATAAGTGGCGTAAGTGGAGTAGGTACATAATAGAGTACACAAGAGAGTTCATAAGAGACTACATAAGAGGAGTACATGAGGGGAGTACATGGGGGAGCAAAAAGTGGCATAAGTGGAGAACATAATACAGTACAAGAGAATTCATAAGAGACTACAAAAATAGTACATAAGAGGAGTACCACATAGGGAGAACAAAAGAGATTACATAAGAGATTAGGTACATAGAGGAGTACATAAGGGAGTATACATATAAGGGAGTACATAACAAGAGTAGGTACATGAGGGGAGTTAATAAGTAACCGGTACTGGAGTACATAGAGAGTTCATAAGAGGGTTCATAAGAGAGTAGGTACATAATAGGAGTATAAGAGGAGTAGATAAATAAGAAGAGTACATAAGGTAACATATAAGAGTACATAAGGGAGTAAAATTAAGAAATTATTTTTTTTAAGAGAGTAAATAGCGTATAATTATTTAAAGCGATTTTTTGAAGGGTGTATCTGGACAATCATGTTGCATCCCCAGCAGTAGTCAACCATCATTAGGCTGATCCCACCCATCGGCCTTGGTACCTCTCCTCCTGGCAGAAACACGCTCTTCTTGTTCTTCGCTATATGAACCAAGATTTTCTGGAAACTGGTCAAGGTGTCTTTGGAGATAATAAAATATTTAAAACTTAGGATGTAACATGTCCATCAAAGTATTAGTATTTTTCTCTCCATTGCATAGGCACCCGATCCTCATTTCTTCTACCACTAACCCTCCGTCTCAAGTGTTCAGTGCACATTTACCAAACAATTTGAGGTATCTACGGCTTCTTTTCGGCTTGCAACTTAAAGTATCTACTTAGGAAAAATAAGCACTCTTTACAAAGTTTGTTATAGGTTTCCTGAAATTTTATCGTGTATTCCCCACAAATGTAACAAAATACGTTCAGGGTTATTGAGACAACTTCGTCGTGATAAAGACATGATATCAAAATCGATTTATTTATAGAAAGGTACTAATAAGACTAGACTTGAAACTGTTCTCGAAAGTACCTACTCATTACAGCAAATTGAAAAACAGAGGGTAGACACAAAACTACGCGTAAAATATTTATAGTGTTGCCAATGCATACTTTTACACATTATACAAAACCACTAAGCGCGGCACCAAAATTTTTTTAATTTGTTGATCTGTGTTATTGACCCTTGTTAGGTATGGGCGATATATACCTACTCGGGAAACTAAGGAACTCTAGACTGAGGGATAAAGGATAAGGGATTAAATTGCAGTTAGAGGGCGCCGTAGAAATTTCGCCCAGGGCGCTGGTAGACTTAAAACCGGCGCTGAAGGTAAGTTAATTGCAGAATAAAACAACACTTATTTTGTAGTTCTCCGTAGCCTGTAACAGAGTATATCGAAACGTGTACGTACATACGTTAATTTTAGCAATATCACAGCATACGGCACTCACGAAGCTTTTAATCCACTAAAAGACTGATCACAGAGACAATACTTAATGATTCGCAACGATTACTACTGTTGGTACTGTTGATGTAAATAGTTTTAATTTTCACTCTAATCTATAAATGACAGGGTTCAAGTTTGTGCGTTAAAACGATGTGGATGATTAGCTACTGCTACTTTGTTTATAAATAATATTAAGAACCTACGCTATCATTGTGAATTATGTTCAGATATACAGATGTGTAATTTGCCCAAACACAACCTGAGTGTGCTGAGTGTCTTTTCAAAGTACGTCAGTGTCATACGATATTTTTCTATGTAATAAACATCTATTGATGCTGTAAAAGTATGAAATTGAATGAAGCTAACAAAACGAGCTTAGGCACCACCTAGAATCAATTAAATTGCGCAATATAGGTACTTAAAACAATGAAATTATTGAACAATTATTGTTATAATTGCTAAAATAAAAATGCGCAGTGCTTTTGACCGTCTATTATTATTCAAAGTAATTTTTGATTAATCCGATAATGCAAAACACTGGAGGCTGCATAGAATTAAGTTAGACCCCAACGTAATGGAGAAGGCACGCCCCTGTCATTCAGGGTGACGCAGGTGCTGTCGGGCTGCTTCGGCAAGTTCCTGGCCACCACTGCGTCCATTGCGGGAGGACACGGCGCAACACACGCTCGCTGAGTGCGTAGCTTAGGAGGAGCAGTGCCGTGTCCTCACAAATGAAATTGGGCTCTGTCGCTGCCGGCCGTAGTGCGGAGGATGGTCGGCAGTGCAGAGTCGTGGGACGCGGTGGTGAGGGACATTTCCCCGGCCGCAGAAGCGCACCGGGTGCAGGAGAAGGCGGACAACGCCCTCTTCCATGAATGGGTTAAAATGGGTGAAGTTTCCGCCCTTACTCAATGAGCCCGAGGCGGTGGCGCGCACGAGTGTATCGGCGCGTGCCTGTGGCGATGCCGATGCACGGGGTAGCGAACACCTCCTGCCGTGCAAGAGACGAGGCCCGTGTGAGCCAGCACTAGTGTGGGGCTGCAAAAGAATTTGGATCCCCGCGGTCCGCGGAACTTGCAAGGTGAGATGGCGCAAGAATATCGACACCGGTTGTGTCCGATAATTGGGTAAAGGCTTAGCAGATGATGATTTGAAACAAAAGATCTCTCCGCATTATACAAGGACATAAAAAATGCTTCAAGGTATATTATTTCAACAATACATATCAAACTAGCTTCCGCCAGCGGCTTCGCCCGCGTTGTGTGTTGATAAAAGTAGCCTATGTGTAATCCAGGGTATCACCTATCAATCAAATCGGTCTAGCCGTTTTTGCGTGATTGAATAACAAACATACATCCATACATTCTCAAAATTTTCACATTTATAATATCAGTAGGATGTTCCCTTAGGTAAAACATATTTAAAAACCATGTTATGTTGAATGAGATTCTCAGACAAAATTATGGTTTTCAACTTGAAAAAATCACACACTATTAAAACCTCGAACCTTTTGATTTTCATATTGATTTTTCAATTGATTACTCAATTGAGAGTCAAAGTTCAAAATGTTGAATTTGTAATCAATTTAGGTAATTAAATGTATTCTAGATATTTGGGGATCTGAGCAATTCTATACCTGTAATAAAACATCAGAATTAAATACTAAAATTATTTAATTACTATATCAACTAAAACAAGATAATTAAAACACTTTTCTTTTGCTTATGGTTAAGAGTAAATGTTACCATGGCCGCACTGGACTCTGGCTAGCATGTGTTAAGATCCATGTATTCAACGGTTTAGGTTTCATTGCCATCTGTTTATGACGGGAGACTTTGGACAGATTACATACAACCTTTCATCTCTAACAACAAAATAGCATGATTTACAGCGTCGTCTCAAGCGACCCTTTACTTTGAAACCACAAACTGGATTGATCGTTGGGAGAGATGGCTGTAACAGCGGCTGCCGAATAACTTGTTGAAATGTGCTGAATTTCGACAATAGCGGTACATGGCTGATTGGAAAACTCCTTATAGGTGTCAAAATTTTCAAAACGGACATAAGTCTTTGCATTGTGCCTGAAAAAGGAAATAATAACATTATAAAAGAGCAAAATACAACAAGTTTATTTTTTGAATATAAACACAAATTCATTGTGTCCCCAGGGATACCAGGGATACAAGGATAGGGCTGACCAAGTCATTGAATTTCAAAGTTTAGTAATTAACTTACCTGTTTTATTTCATAAATAACCCCAAATTATCTTTTGAAGATTTCGAAAGGTTAGGTTAGTGTTTTGACTTTGACTTACTAATGGATGATTTGACAGCTACACGGTTTCGAATGACACAGACAGACTTGACAGTTCAAACTCAAACCATCTAGATAGGAAGTATAAGTTACAAGTCAATGGTTCAAACCGAGAATTTAGCTCGCATAGAAACAAAAGCATGGTCATCCTATACTGGGAGTTATCCTGAATACTAGTATAATCTATTTTATACTAGCTTTCGCCAGCGGCTTCGCCCGCGTGGTTTGTTGATAAAAGGAGCCTATGTGTTAATCAGGGTATCACCTATCTACATACCAAAGAAGATGGATCAAAATTGCCCACGTCCTATAACAATGTGACGTATCTCAAAAAAAGATAAAAATGTTTAAAAAATATAGCATACTCTTTAATTCTTTTTTACACCTTCATACGAAAAAATGCTTTAAAGTTGTTCAGGCGCTGTTATGAAAACATCGTTCATAGGACTATTTATGGACTATTTTATTCAATTATTTTTGTTTGAAGGGTATACCTCACAGTTGGTCCCATAATCATCAGGTCAAGATCTGATGATAGAAACCCTGAGAAATCCAGGGCAACTTTTTAAAGTTGCAGGCAAGCGGGATAAAAACTTAACTATAAGGTGTATGTCTTATAACAGTATGCAATAGTGAAGGTTTGGAGCTGACCTGATGATGGAGACGAAAGAAGGTCGAGGGAATTCGACCTGAATTTCCAACGTCAGATCCTGACCTGATGATTATGGGCCACCTGTGAGGTTTACCCTATCAAACAAAAATAATTTAATAAAATAATCCTGAATGAACTATGAATGATGTTTTCATAACAGCGCCAGAACAATTTTAAAGCGCATTTTTTTCGTATGAAGGTGTAAAAAAAATTAAAGAGTATGCCATATTTTTTAAACATTTTTATCTTTTTTGAGATACGTCACATTGTTATAGGACGTGGGGAAATTTTGTATGGATTGTGATCCGTCTTCTTTCAACCAAATCCGTCCAGCCATTTTAGCGTGAAAGAATAACAAATATACATCCATACATTCTCACAAACTTTCACATTTATAATATTAGTAGGATGTGTAACGATGTACTACTGTGAAAAAATGTGCTTGTAAGACTTCCTCGCAGAAGTCCTCCTTAACTTAGGCAAGCCCCAATACTGGCGGTAACTCTTTGGTGAACTCGAGAAAAATATCCCATTTTGCACCAACTATGGACACCCTATCGTTGTCGTCATGAGTAGAAAGATTTTTTATTGGTCTTTGATGTTCCTGACAATTGTTTGATCTCCATGGGTACTTCACTAGATAATTCTAGCTTCTGTGACATTTTCTACTTCTTGTCAATGTCATTGTCAACATCAACTTTATTAAATAACATCAATCAAAAAATACCATCAAACAAAAATCACAGCGAATCTCTTAAGTTTCTGACTTTATGTGTTCTCGATTTCGTTTAAGTATAGATTGCACAAAAATATATATTGCAGCAATTTGGAGAACTTGCTTTCACCTATTGAACCTAAGTTTCAAATATAATAATATGGATTAAGAACGTCATAATTTAAAACCTAGCAGTAGTCAGCAGAACAAAACTTTAGTTTCTTTATTAAAATTGGGGACTAATAAAAGTAAGATGAACGAAAATGACCAGAAGGCTTGTTGTAAATCTGGTGAGTCGTATTTAAAGACTGGTAGTAAGTGTAACTATTGATTGTTAAAGCATATGAAATGTTCCCAAACTTTTACTTTTGTTCATAAGAAGGTCAGAAGCTTTTTAGTTTCTGACCGTGTTACAACACCAAGAAGTATTTCCGCACTGGCTAGCACAACATTAAAATGTTCTAGATACCAAAGAACATTGTAGATTGTTTTTCTGTACTAATTAATTAAAAAGAAATTTTGTTTGTTAGTTTGTACCCAATTCAATAATGCGCTAAAAACACTGAACTGATTTGAAAATTATTTTACTTTTAGGAAACTAGTCTTTCTCCAATTAATAAAGGCTGCATTTTGACCAGATATCTATAGGAAGAAGTTGAAACTGTAGAGAAATAGCTAGTTTTTATCAATATTGGGTTTAGGCTGCTGGACCACACCTATGCTTATATTTTGTTGTAATTTGTTTTCTTTTACAGAGTTGGATTGTGCAGTTTGTTTACAAAATGTAATCATCCAACACAATTACCTTGTGGACATGTTTTTGTTTCCTCTGTGTAAAGGTAAACTTTGCTTGTAGATACTAAATATTGCTAAAGCCTGTGCATACCAGTTATTACATATTTATTCAGGCATCAAGGCCGGTATCAATCTATGTATACAATGCTATTATATCTATAACATTTTTAAACATAGGTACTATAAATATATAACAAATATTCTTAAACTAATGCACACCAAAACACGTAGGTACCTATGTGTATTTATGTAACAAATTCTGAATTGATATAAATCTTTTTTTACTGTGATTATTACCTTTGTTTTTTTGCATTCTTCATTTCTTATTCATTTACATTTTAATAAATTAAAAAAAATGAAAATAAAGATTTGTGGATTTGGCATTGCATGCTTTATAACAAAATATTAAAATAACTTTCTGGTACCGTTTGTTTCAGGGTATTGCCTTTCAAAGCAAAAGTGTGCAATGTGTCGAGCTGTCATTCCTCCCAATTATCTGGATAATCCAATATTACTGGGAACAGTCTCTGATGAAGAAGTTAATATTAATTCTTCTCAAGATGAACATCAGTGGTTCTATGAGGGTAGAAACGGTGGGCATTTTTATGACTGAGTAAAAGTATTAAAATACTTTTACTTTATTAAAATCTTTACTTCAGTCATCTTGATTTAAATTTCCCCTCCCCATTAAGCGTACGCTATCCTTAGGCGTGCGAGTAACGCGGGCCCAAACGCACGTCGCGAGCGCGCTTCGTGAACGTTGCGTTTTGCTACCCAGCGGCATGTGTGAAGAGTGCTCTCGTCGCGTCGTTGCTCTCGTCGCGTCTTGCCTCTTCGCTCGCTATCCCCGCCGCCCGCTACTGTTAAACGCCAAAGTGCGCGCCGCACATGCCGCAGGACAGCAAAACGCGACGATCACGCAGCGCGCAAGCGGCGCACTATGGGCGATAAATTTCGCTCGCCTTTCGTAGGAATTTTTGAAAAATGAAGTTTGTTTTCGGTATATTTTGAGTATGTAGGATTGTTGGGGACATCAAAGCATACACTAATTAATGGATCTAGGCATTTTAAAAATATATACACGAAGATAAGAGGGTTTGTTCATTTTCAATGTATGGAATTGGAATTTCTTTTCCTCATAAAACCTTTTCTTTCCGTTACGTAAGATTGAAACTTTCAGGGGTTGTTTTTCAGACCTTATATAGTAAAGGCATATAATCAATAATCTTGTTCCCGAACGGTCCCGCCTTAAAGTTATGGGCTAAATAAAAATGCCTATTTTGATGATTTTTATCCGTCATCTTTAGGTACTTAAATGACAGTTATTTATTTTTGTGCATCTTATCAAATTACATAGTACAATAATTATTTACTTTTGACCTTAAATACCCCCACTCCACGAGAAATAGGTACAGGAATACCTCCATTATTCTATTGGTTGCTGTTTTGTCATCATGCGTTGATTTCAAGTTATTTTTACTAAAATTGTCGGCAAAATCAGTACTGATCTACTGACTGAGTGCCACAGGTGTTCCGTATTACAGATTCCATAGAACACATTCACCTAAAGTGCATTTCCTAGAATACCTTGATTTTAAAGTACTCACATGAACGGCCCTATTGTTAAATAATTCCATATCTGGTCTTTCCAGGAAAACAATAACACCAAACAAAGGATCAGGTAGCGCAAAATAGTCATAAATAACGACTGTACTAATGACCCTTTATTGAACCATAGTTCATTGTTATAATACAGTTGTAAAAACGCAAGTGTCTCGTCTAATTAGTGATAATCTCTTTTTTTAAGTTCACTGCCTTCAGGTATTTTATTATTATTCTGTCGAAATGAATGTGTATAAATACGGACAGGATTTTTTCAAATCACTTATCATTACCGATTTGTATCGTAACGTTCTAATCTAGTGAAATTATTGTGCTCATTATGGAAGGACTTACCTCAAATCTTGATATATTTATATTCATGCGACAAAATAGTTTTGATTCTAATGTTCTATATCAGGAAGTATCTGTGAACGCTTTGCATTCAGAAAAAACAAGATCACGTTGAAAAGATTTTGTTCTACGTTTACAAGTAATCTCAAGAAAACTCATCACTGCTCAAATAACAGGTGTAGATGCAGATCTGATAAGCAGCTTTGGAGTAATTCTCCAGGTGATCTCATGCGGAGAATTTGTTGACGTTGAAAGTTCAGAGCCTACTGTCACGCAACTGCAAGAAAGTTTATCGAGCTTTATTCTTGGTACTACATGCCTTCAAGTGTTCATAAATTGCTCATCCATGGTGCCGACATTATAGAGCACAACAACTTTATCCCAATTGGTAAATTATCCGAAGAAGCCTCTGAAGCGCCAACAAAGACTTTAAGCATTTTCGGTGTTTCCGCTCAAGAAAGATTAGTAGAGTAGCTACAAATGAAGACATCATTCATAATCTCTTGGTTTCGTCTGATCCCTACATTTCTAGTATTAGACCTAAAATAAGGCAACTTAAATACCAACCTCTTTTAGAAGAAGCTAAATTATTGTTGTCATTAACTTCCAGTGAAAATAAAGAAAATTTTGAATTTGTGAATGTTGAAGGCTGCCCTGATCATGAATAATTTATTTTTTCTTTTTATGGACTATTTAAATTTTATTTTTTAGTCATTTTGCTAATATTTACTTTTTTAAGTCTTATAATAGTTTGTTTCTTGAAATAATATACATAACATTTATATACTTATATTCATATATTCTTTCCTAATTTATACACATTCATTTCGACAGAATAATAATAAAATACCTGAAGGCAGTGAACTTAAAAAAAGAGATTATCACTAATTAGACGAGACACTTACGTTTTTTACAACTGTATTATAACAATGAATTATGGTTCAATAAAGGGTCATTAGTACAGTCGTTATTTATGACTATTTTTGCGCTACCTGATCCTTTGTTTGGTGTTATTGTTTTCCTGGAAAGACCAGATATGGAATTATTTAACAATAGGGCCGTTCATGTGAGTACTTTAAAATCAAGGTATTCTAGGAAATGCACTTTAGGTGAATGTGTTCTATGGAATCTGTAATACGGAACACCTGTGGCACTCAGTCAGTAGATCAGTACTGATATTTGCCGACAATTTTAGTAAAAATAACTTGAAATCAACGCATTGATGACAAACAGCAACCAATAGAATAATGGAGGTATTCCTGTACCTATTTCTCGGAGTGGGGGTATTTAAGGTCAAAAGTAAATAATTATTGTACTATGTACTTGATAAGATGCACAAAAATAAATAACTGTCATTTAAGTACCTAAAGATGACGGATAAAAATCATCAAAATAGGCATTTTATTTAGCCCATAACTTTAAGGCGGACCGTTCGGGAACAAGATTATTGATTATATGCCTTTACTAAGGTCTGAAAAACAACCCCTGAAAGTTTCAATCTTACGTAACGGAAAGAAAAGGTTTTATGAGGAAAAGAAATTCCAATTCCATACATTGAAAATGAACAAACCCTCTTATCTTCGTGTATATATTTTAAAATGCCTAGATCCATTAATTAGTGTATGCTTTGATGTCCCCAACAATCCTACATACTCAAAATATACCGAAAACAAACTTCATTTTCAAAAATTCCTACGAAAGGCGAGCAAATTTACCGCCCAGTGTGCGGCGCCCGCGCTACTCACACGCCCGAGGATCGCGCACGCCTAATGTGGGGAGTCCTTCTACAGTTTAAAGTACATAATCTAGTGGTGTATGTAATATTTAATAATGCAGACTCTGTTTTCCTTTTGGTATAATACATTAGCGAATTTTAGTGGCTAATGCCTACTCAAATGGACTTCAGTCTCTCTATCACCAAGCTGTTTTTCCTTTGGCCCCATAACAACACTGAAAACTAGAATAAAAATAAAACATTTTAGGGGGCTCCCATACAACAAACGTGTTTTGTGTTACTTTTATAGATAATAGTACGGAACCCTTCATGTACAAGTCCGATTCGCACTTTGCCGGCTTTTCAAATTTACCTATTTTTATAGGATGGTGGAAATATGACGAGCGAAGTAACCTTGAATTAGAAAGCGCTTTTAATGGTGGCGACCCTGACTGTACACTGCTCTTAGCTGGAACTTTGTACATCATAGATTTTCAAAGCATGACACAAGTCAGACGAAGTGATCAAACAAGACGGCGTCGAGTGCGACGAGATACGCCAATGTTTCCTTCCAAAGGTATGTATGAACCTTAACTATGTGTTTGTGTATATATAAAAGAAAGTCGTGTCAGTTACACATTTTATAACTCAAGAACGGCTGAACAGTTTAAATTGAAAATTAGAGGGGAGATAGCTTAGACCCGGGAAACAATCGTATCACGACGCGGGTGAAACCGCGGGCGGAAGCTAGTTCTATATATAAATTAATACGCAGAGGTCTCGGGTTCGATTCCTGGAACGGGCTGGAATCGGTATGTGAGTTAATGACACTCCCATGGTGCACTCGAGGACCGGGACTTAGGCAGCGGATTTCTTAATTTTATACTAATATTTTTGTACTTGGTCATGTCTTGAAAATATGCTGCGCCGACCCCAAATAAAATTGGGATAAGGGCAGGAGGGTGATGATGATTTTTGTACTTGGTCACATTGAAATATGTACTTTTATGGAGGACTGGAAACGACCCTATTGACAGTTATGTCCCCCGCACACCATCGTGGTCCATGGGACTATCACTAACGAGCTTGCCAGCTTACTGAACTATGGGACCAACTAGAAGAAACCGATTATTAGAAGATGCAGACACGCATACAAACACACACATCCAGACAGTCACTCAACAGTACACACACCACACATGCACCCCACACACACACACACACACACACATATTAAATTATGTTGTTCTAGTTAAGGTTTTAAGTTCTAGAATTTAGTTTTTGTGAACGAATCGTAGAGCTTAGGGCCTACAGCACAGGGAATTCTAGTTTAGGATGTAGAGCGTGACCAATATTTATTCAATACTACTAGCAATAAACGATTTTTTCATTTTCGGCGGAGTAGTTCTCACGGGACGTGGGTGAAACCACTGCCGGAAGCTAAACCAATTATTCATCGATTTTTTTTTTTTCAGGAATAGCAGGAATAAAGACTGATGAGACAAATATAAGGCAAGTCAAAACTGAAGATGAAGAATCTGATGTTGTACATATTCCCACTGTGGAAGAAATTATTGAAATTAGTGATGATGAAATTAATACTTCCATTAACACACTGCCCATTCACCCTGAAGATGTAACTAACATAGTGGATAGAATAAGGTAAAAAGTTCTATAATATTAATTTATGTTTGAAATGTATGTATGACACCCGTTAATTTAATTAGACAAGAATTAATAAAACACTTTTTTCAGCTCATTAAATCTCCAACAGCCAAATAGTTCCCGCGATATCACCGACGAAGATACCTGATTGTAAAGCATATTATTTACTTACATTATTTTGTCATTTCAATATGTCTATGTTTTATTATTGTATTTTAATACACTAAATAATATTTATTGTTATTGGAATGTTTTTTTTATTCGTGCGAATTCGGTCTTGAAAAATATTGCACTATGCGATTGATTTCTGGGTCGCGTGATAGGCGCCACATGTAGTTCTTTTAAGGCGAGGAAGTGGTCAACAATAATTCCATAACCGGCACGCGCATCTAAGGCGCTGTGGGGGTCGGAGCGTCTGAGCGGGGCGAGGATAACAATCGCGCAGCTTATAACTAAAAGTCAGCGACAAATGGTTTGTAATTTTATTATTTAGAAATGATAATTTGATAAAAATCCTACTACAATTTTAAAGAGTATGTATATTGGCTATGCGAAAGCGAGTAGCGGCGACAATAACGACGCAGCGCACAAACGGCAGAAATTGAAACAAATGCGGATGTTTCAAACCAGTTTTTATCATTATATTCATTTTACAGTAAAACTATTGAATAAATTGCACTTAAATAATGTCAACAACACTAGTTTAATCTTTTTATTTATATTCGCAAAGAAAATTATAATGTTTACATGGTTCTTATTTGACAGCTTCCGCAATGTTAAACGCTACGCGTCGCCACCGCGCACACATAGCCAATAATACTCAACTACTAAAAGTTAAGAGGCTTTAATCGTCCCGTTTGCCCATAATATGTGAATCTTTAAAAGAGGTATGTTTGATATATTTTTCTCGTTATAAAGTACTAATCATGTTTCTACAACTAACAATAAGGTTTATATCATGAACTTTCAGGTAAACAAGTTGTATTGATCCGTTTTGTATTTACTGAGAAAAATTGACATCCTTGGCGCCAAAAATTCAATTCGTCCCTTAAATGAGCGATTCAAATGTATTAGGCCGATTTGGAAGTTGGCCTTATATCTCATCGTCATAATTTTTAGGCTGTGACCAGCGCAAACCTCCACTGGCAAACGCGACCCCGAATTTACACATACTAACAGCGCCTGTGCGTGCCTGTTGGTGAGCGCCAAGGCATTTAATATCCAACTTAATTTGTGTGGGTGGTTATACCACTACCAGTAGGTCGCAGCAAAGCATCGTCAGTTTTTCAGCGTGGTACACCACAGCCAGGTGATTGGCAATTCAAGACAATGTTGTTTGTACGAACGCGAGACACGAGCGGTGAACGTGAACACGAACGTGCATACCATACGATAACTATGTAATATATACGAGTATGGTATTACTACTAGTTTCTGCCCGCGATGTTCGTACGTATTCAACGCGATTTTAGGTAAATGTAAATTAAACTCACAGAAAACTATTGTAGAATTGAACATTTAATCCCCAGCTTATAAAATATTACACAAAGTAATCTGGAATGAAGTTGAATTACGCAAGTAATCAGGAATTAAGACATTATTAATTAATTTACTTTCACTTATCTAATTGAATTAAGTAAAAAATACCATGGATTTACTTGTCCCTTACTTTGATAAGATCATTTAGATCTAGTGCTACACATATTTCCTTGGAGTCAGTACGTGGATTCCGGTCCAGTATTTCAGTGATAGGGTAATAATTGTCCCTATTATCAACATTCCACCCAGAGTACTGTAAAAAATTTTAAATTAAAATTAAAATATGGAGGTTTAATTAAAAGTATTATGCATGCACTTTTGGTTTCTTTTGCATTAATTCATTGTTAACAAATGTATGGCTATGACTATATAAGAAGATACATTCACACGAAAGAACTGATACTCACCACACATGTGCATTTGTGCAAAATTTTACCGTTGGATTCCATTGGAATAAATTTTTGCAGAAGGGCTTTTCCATCTATTTTCCACAAATTCAGTTCATCCAATCTAGAGGTTACAGTATCCCCTGACCATTTGACATCAGATTTTAGCAATACAAAGTTCCCAGACTGTGAACAATAAACAAATAAAATGTGAGCTGGAAGAAATCTTAGATAATATAAAATTGTTGCTTTGTTCCTGACAAACAAAGCTCAGACAGAATTTTTACAACTCAAATGAACCAAGACACATGTAACTTGTCTGCATGAATAGTCAAAAAATTCAAAATCACTCACATGGAAATGCTTTGGTACATCTTTAGACTGACTTGAGTCAGACTTATTTCCGTCTGACCCATTTTTCTCATCATCTGAGCCCTCTTCTTCATCAAGTTCTCCTTCTTCATCTTCTGCTTCTTCGTCTTCCTCCCCTTCGCCTTCACTTTCCTCGGACGAAGAATTTTTGCGTTTCTTTTTAGTATTGTTCATGGATGCCTTGGATGTCCGCTTACGAGTTCCACGTCCAGGTTGTTCATTCTGGTGAAAAACAATAGTAGTAGTTGTAGTAAACAAACATAATCATTTGCCTAGCTATTTCCTAACTATATTGGGGTTGGCTTCAAGTCTAGCTGGATATAGGTGTATTACAAGAAGCGACTGCGTATCTGACCTCCTCCACACAGAAACACACCCAGGCAACACGCCCTAAAAACTTTGCATTACACAAACATAATTCATCTCACGATAACTTTATGTGACCTATACTAATAACTAATGAGACCTACATGTAAGCTGGAGGTAATGATATATACATGTTCAGGTTTTGATGTCATTTCATTAAATACAAAAATATATGACTATCAGAAATGATTTGATAGCAAATGAATATAGCTGGTAATGAAAAAGTTTGACAATGGCAATTATTGTTTAGTTTATTCTTTTCTGATAAACAGGATATGGCATTATGATGCTATCAAAATATTCATTGAAACATCTTCAAGAGTCTCAAACATCTCCATTTCAGTTATATGTAATCTACCTCATTATGCCAAAAATCACACTCTGACACTAATACAGATACTAGTTATGTCCGTAAATCTTAGAGGAAATGTTTTTACTTAATTAAAGTAGTTTAAAATACAACACGAACGAAAGAAAGACAATGTTATTTATTTCAACTGTCAAACATACACACTTATGTGTCGGATACCTATGCCTTTTGCAAACATTGTCTGACCAGTAATATCGTGGACTTAGATGTCATATAGGGCTACTTGAAAGCCGTGAAATGCAACAATTGAATTTATCCTACGAAGAAGTAACAAATAGTTTATTCGGAACTTGCACTTATCGGTACATAGTGAAACAGACCGTCTAGCTAACATAACCTAACATTTGTCTGGATTTGTTTTCAGTAACTTTTATCAAAATCCATTTAATACGAAGAAAACAGTAGCTGATAGAGCGTCAATTATAAAGAAATATAAAGAATTTAAGTGCAGTCAGCAAACCTACACTATCGGCGTCCGGTGTCCAATCTTCCCAGAGTCTTGAAATTCTGGTTCCGCTGCTGGTTCAGAACCATCAGAATCTTCATCATTCTTCTTTACTGATTTTTCCGCATGCTTGTTGCAATTATACAAATAGGAATTACAGAAATTCAGACCCACGCCAATAAACGCCAAACCCGAACGTAAACCACAGATAACTTGAGATCTTTTTCAAAGACGCTGTCGCTCATTCCAGGCGTCTGACGGCTTTAGTTCCACTTAGGAATTTTGGCGCTACTGCAGCAAATAAGCCTTTTAATATCTGTAGTTGCCTGTAACAGCCGAAAAACGAGCTAAATGAAGTAGGTCGGCTGTCCCTTTTTAATAGGGCGTCTATAAGAGACAGCTATGTGAGACAATTTAAATTTACTAAGATTATTTAACTCTCAATTACAGGTTTGAGACCCGTAACACATCTCTATGGCTACGCGATCGCAGTGCCAGAACTCCCTAGATGGAACTAAAACCACAAATTCGACTATCACATCTGTAGTTTTCAAAACATAGCAAGAGTATCACAGAGTTTCGTAGAGGCTTGATTAGAGGCGCTAGTAGGTAGTCAACTAGTCAGAGTCAGTGTTGCAAATAAATATGGAAAAGCTGGAAGCCGCAAGGTCGTGGCCCAGCTGTAAGGCGGTCCCTCGACCACACAATATAATTGCGCAATGTTAAGATGTGGATTTCACAACAAGTTTTGCATAAAACTGTTACCGCACTGGCCAGCAGAATCAAACAATAAGCGCAAAAAGTGCATTGAATATCCGGTTAAAATTTATTATATTCGAAACTCCTTGGCAACTTAATAGCTTGACCTACGAGATGTTTGAAACTCCAAAAACGCGACTGTACTTTTTACATAATAGTATACAGCGCTTTCACACTGGTGGATTATCCGCTCAGCGCCGATGGAATTCTTGATCCCATTGCGTGTCACGCAGCCTTTCAATACTACTGTGATTCAATTAGTTGATTTTTGTTTCTTTTAATTACTTTACCGAAAACTATACGGGTTTATTTAGTACACAGTTTGCCTGCTCTACCTTACCAAACATTTTTGAACATGTTCCGGTTAGGTGCCTATTTTATCCTTTCGAGCGTGACTGACGGATTAATCTTGTTTTCTACATATACTATTACTTAAAAAAAAAAGTTTTTATTTTTGTTCTGAATAATAGTTATCAAACACATTTAAAAAAAACCTGAAAGGTAACAGTGATTTTTTGCCATAAATCTTAAAACAGCTGCTCTCCTATATAAAATTACCTTTTTTATGATAGTGACGATTTTGGATTGAAGGTGCGATTTTTTGGTACTTCGTAACCAGATTTGTGTCATAAGTATGTTACGGCTTTAGGAATATAAGTTGCCAACTTAAAAAGAGAGAAATGCTTTGTATTCTTTGTATAATGCTTGTCATATCAGCTGATTGCGTCATTGCTTCATAGTCATATAACTCAAAACAAAAACAAGTCGCAGTAGATATCAGATCCGACTTTTGGTGATAGTTTTGAAAATTGTGGAGTGCGCAACACCTCAACATGAAATTCCAATATAAAGAAGAACATTCTTTTGAGAAGAGAAAGACCGAAGGCGAAAAAATTCGCAGGAAGTATCCTGATCGTGTTCCGGTAATTGTCGAGAAAGCCCCGAAGGCTAGACTCGGAGACCTCGACAAAAAGAAATACTTGGTGCCATCCGATTTAACAGTTGGACAATTCTATTTCCTGATCAGAAAACGCATACATCTACGACCTGAAGATGCTTTGTTCTTTTTTGTCAACAATGTTATTCCTCCAACATCGGCTACAATGGGGTCCTCTACCAGGAACATCATGATGAAGATTTCTTCCTCTATATAGCATTTTCTGATGAGAATGTATATGGATATTAATTTTATATTACGATATTTTCATTATTTTAATTATACTGTGTTGATTTATCTGACCATATGGTGAAACTTAATTTTAAGGTTTAGCTTAATAATGATGTATTATGTTATAATGGTGATTAATATAATTATTAGCACTTTCACATTGTGTTATGATAATATTACAAACCACTTTATGGAGAAAATATTGCAATGTTTCTAATTCTTTGTTTGGTTTAGGCATGTAATTATTCCTGTATCAAAACAATAAACATAAATAAATATAACGTGTTTCTTGTCAGATACGCCATCACAAGGTTATTTAGCAAATTATTATGTAAATCAACTTGTCACATTATTATACCTACACGCACCTGGGTTTTGTTTAGTTGGATGTTTGATTTCTTTGTTCTCATTAAAATTTACATAGATATAAATATCAAGATATCTTACAAGTGACTTGAATATACTGAATCGCCAACAGTTCTAAGCAAATATTTACACGAAAAAGTGCGGAATAGATAGGTAACACAGTAGATTTTGTAGTTCCAGAGTGGTGTGCAGACATTGATTTTTTGGAGTGGAATGTCATCATGAAATTGATACGTAGCATTTTTCAAAATTCATCCTTTCTTTTCGTCGCTCGTCTGTACCTATATAATAGTACATTGGAAAACAAGATAGCTATGTTATTGTGTTCATTGCATTCTGATTGGAAAACCTTTACTTAGATATATCTATCTAACAACGTCATTTTAGTATTATTATTTTAATTTCTAGGTATATATAACCATAACAGCATATATTTACATGTTTGTAGTATAAATGATGCTTCGCACAGCCATTGCTTCGCCATTATGCAGGTAGGAACCTATTATAAACAACGTACCTAATAATTAAATATTACTTACCTACTTACCTAGTGATTTCTAATTTAGTCAGTTTATTTTGACTAACCCAATTAGTTATCTACCCGCTGAAAAACCGTGAGTATTTGTGATAGACACTTAATAGGTAGGTACTTCAAGTGTAGGTATTTAATGGAAGTTTTAGCAGCAGAATAATAATGTACGGTGCCTAACAATCTACCTACTTTCGCTCTGACATATCGCGATCTTCACTTGACTAAATAACATTTATCTTGTTTTTTTTTTCGATTGTTCATTCTATGACTATGAATCATCTTGCATTTGCATAAGTTATGAATTAGCTGTTTTCCGGCGGTTTCACCCTCGTCCTGTGGGAACTCTGCCCGTTTCCGGATAAAATATAAAATACCGTAATCGTAGACAGGATGTATGAATCATAAGTATACAACGCAATACCTACCTCAGACCTAATTATGAAATGATGATGAAATTGACGAAATAGGGAGCGAAAAAATAATTATTATGATTAGCTCATAAAATCAAAGAAACCTTTTATTTATTTTCTTCTACTAGTAAGTTTTTCTGGCAATTCTAATATTTTTTTGGCGGGTTCCTTCGCGTTTCGGGATACAGGGTGTTACAAAGTACCAGTAAAGACGAAAGGGGTTAAGTGAGTCCTTTCAAATAGTGAATTAACCATTATATATCTAAAACGTGAAGTTTTACTTACCGCAAAATAAATAATTTAATGAAAATGTGTTTCGTAGATGTGCAAGCATTTGCTTATTAAAATCATAGAATGCAGGTAAAGAGAATTGTGCAGTTGGTGGAACGAAAGTGGATAAAGTAAGAATGAGTTTATCTAACTTCTCTAAGTAGGAAGTTAGAATTTGGCACCGGTAACACAGGGCTGTCATGGCAGGAGCATGTTTTAGAATGGAATAAGGATTATGACGGGAGGAAAATGTTGAGCATGTAGAACACGGACCCAAGAAACGATAGATCATCATCATCCTCCTGCCCTTATCCCAATTTTATTTGGGATCGGCGCAGCATGTTTTCTCCTTCCATACTTCACCAAAGAAACAATAGAGATTGTGTAAAAGTTGATATGGCTAATGTCACTAGTGAGGTCATATGTAGCCACACTGGGCGTTGGGCACCGACCCTGAGCCCTGGCTCTGACCTTTATGGTGTCGGAACAATGTTACTAACTCGAGCGAGGGGTTTTCGTATGGACGTAAATCAAGTGTGTCGTTCCTGTCCCCATTCATGAAAATGCATACCTAAACTACGTAATATTTGGTTTTAAACGATAAAGCATGCTTTTAGTTTTGCTGTGTGTGATTGTTTATTTTCTGTAATGAAAATATGCTTAAAAAATAAAAATCGCATTATTTGTATTGGTCAAGAAACAAAAAGTTATACGTTTGGGCTAAATTTACGTATTATTTGGTTTAAGTCCGATAGTTCAAGCTCGCTTCGCTCGCGTATTCAGAAACTACATGCCCTTACTTTTGCATGTCAACAAACAAGTTAAGTACGTTTGGGCTAAACTTTACGTAATATTTGGTTTTAAGTCCGATACTCGCGTATTCGAACTATATGCCCTTATTTTGCATTTGTCAACAAACAAAAGTTAAGTACGTTTATAAACTTTACGTAATATTTGGTTTTAAGTCCGATACAAATCGCTTCGCTCGCGTATTCAGAAACTACATGCCCTTACTTTTGGCTTTGTCCTGTGGTGATTGTTTATTTTCTGTACCTGAAAATATACACCTCTCAAATTAAGAAATTAACGTCAAGATACAAAAATCGGAGGATAGGTGCCCTCCCGGAGGATAAGTTGACTGCCCCACCCTGAGCCGAAAGCTGGCTACGCCCATGAGTGAGTGTCAGAATAATGGAAGAGGTGGTGCGCCGACCCTAAAATACGAAATTGGGATAAAGGCAGTGGAAAGAGATTCATAAAATGCAAGGAAAATTATATAGCGTTAATTCCGCGAGACAATAAAACAAGGCTGGCATGTAGGCACTTACTATCTACTCTAACATGCGCAGCAAAAGTATCATGCAAATGCATAGACAATTGCCGAGTAAACGAACCATACGTGACATGTGTTTGGTGACTGTCTCTATGGACCTGCGTAGGGCGGAGAGTGAGACGTCCTGAATCCGAGAATCGATTTATTGTCTCGCGGAATTAATCCATATTATATCGAAATGCTCTGTCATGGACAATGCTCTTGGCTGCATCCGACTATGGCTGATATAGTTATCGGCATGGATATTGAGCTCGACGGAAGAGTGGGATCGCTTTGCGCACTGTACCAATAAATCGCTTCTACTCAGGTGAAGGTCAGGGCTCAATATCCGTGCCGATAACTATATATGTCCTGTGGACGTTTGCCCTCGACTTGGCCCAGAATTAAGAGCCTCTCGAGACTTTACTGTGCTTCAGCGCATAAGTAATGTGTCCGAAAAAGTTCTAGTATTCGGCCAAAACGTTTCTCCATACTATTTAAAGAATAAATAAGCTCCAATACATCATTTCGTAAGGCCCCATAAAAGTTTTTTTTAAAGACGATAGATAGCGGCTTTGATAGATTTGAAAAACATCAAAACACAAGCTTTCCTTTGAACGGAAATTGGGCTCGAATATTGCACGCAATAACCGCAATAGTGTAGGAATTATATTCCATGGTTTTACATTTGGTCACAGACCAAAGCTTTTCGAAATCTATCCCAGGAGCCCTGAGAAAAACTGGCTTGCCTCTTAATATAATAGGCAAAAGGACCAGCAGACCTTGTAGTGATGGTCAACAGGTTTTCGCGGGACGCTTTCAATTGCTGTTTTTATTGTTTCAGTAGTTCCGGAGCATTTAGGCCCAAGTTCACAAAAACGGTAGTTTCTTTGTACCTTAAGTACAACATCTTCAGGGATCAGTCAGTTAGGAAATGCCAACTGTCTCAAAATTAGTTAAAAGTGATGATGCACTAAAATAAACAATCATTTGTTTCATTTTTAAACAACTGTTTACCATGAACAACGATTAGTAATAGCAATTACATACCCAACATTAAATTATATGGCAAAAAATATGTTTTGTTAAATACAAATTACATATTTAAAATGCAAATAACAATCTGTCCAAATAATTGCAGCTGTGTCTTGATGTAAGAAATAATAACAAAGTAGGTATAAAATGGATAATCGACAAATTGTTAATCTACTATCTGTTGAAAAACGAATATAAAAGTAGCGAAGGAAAGACTGTCAGATTCTCTATGTTCTTGATTGTTACCCTTCACGCAAAACGGCAGAAAATATTTTAAAGAAATTTGGTAATAATGTAGCGGAAGTGGTAGTTTCCTAAACCGAAAGTGAAACAAAACTATACATTATAAAGACGCATGTAACGCGAAAGCCTATTTTCGTAACGCTTGTTTTAAAACGTATTACTTGGCAGTCGTTATTTAGTGTTAATTCTTATTCAGGTCGAGCGATAAAGAATGTACTTATCAAACCTTACGACGACGTACAGTACAGTAGACGGATGAACGTTGATATAGTATTATAATGTCTGAACAAAAATCATCAGTCCTAACCAATGAAATACCTGTGGAAAGAGTATGTTATCCCGTTTTGGTTCCAAGCTTATTTTCAGAATAAACAAGATTGAAAGCAAGGTTATATAGTTGAAACCCATTTGATGAAGGTTATTATTAAAATAGATCCGAACTAATATGGGAGTTTCTACAACCATTTCTTCGAGACAGACTGGGGAGTGTGTCGTGCAAACAGGATCCGGCCTCGAGGCGGTGGCGTAGTACTGCGCGCGCCAGGTGACGGCTACGGTAAATGAAGGCAACACAGGTAGTTTTAGATGGTAAAAGTCCAGTAAACCCTCCACCGGCCCCAGGTGAAGGAAAGTCCTACCCCCTGACAAAAAGTCAGGTTCAGGGCAAACAGTCGTCCGGTCGTAAGACGCTTCACTCTATGAGGTACCGGTGTTCCGTGTGTACAGATAAACAAATACAAATTATGTTTCAAGATCACTTAGATTTAATCTAATAAATCATGTGCAAATTAATTACATGAAAGTATCATTTTATAACAGTAATCGTGGTAAGCCGATGACAGAATTTGATATTAACTAACCATTTGATAAAACAGTGACTACGCTATTACTTTATTATTATTAATACATTACCAGTCAAACCATTTATAGACAAATAGACTTAAACGTACAATATGAAAGTAAGAAAACAATTATTATGGAATATTTAAATTATGTTCACAAATGATACTTGTTCTGGAATAACAATGTCAAAGTTTTTTTAATTTAGGGAAAATACTACTATGCACTTAACTAGGTAAAGGATAATATTATGGATGTAATAGGATTTATCGTCGTAGAACTACATATAAGAGCCTAAAACCTCATATAGTTGTGGGATCTTCTGAAGGTCGGCCACGTGATCGCATGCCGCGGCCGCGTGTCTGGCTCTCGCTGTCTGCAAAATTAACATATTATTTTAACAGCTGAATTCTGACAAGTTGAGTTGAATTTTTAAGACTCATTGTTTTTCAGCATATTTAATTTAGCATCAGAATTATTTTATGAACTGTTGTAGATTAGTGCTCGTGAGCAAAGAGCGGGCGTATGTTTGATCGATGACCGGTCCAGACCGGTGGTCGGTGTTGTAACTATTTCGTTAAAAATATAAAGAGCAAGGGCCCTCGTCGTAGTGCTTACGTTATGTATCAACGGCCTACTAATTTATAACGCTTACTAAGATAAACATTGTTACAATAAAATATAGAAGTCAGTAAATCATCATTAACTTTGCGTCGTCCATTTTGTATCACTTAATCTATAGCGAATAAAAACTCGTATCAAGCGCCATAACAGTTGATGACTTTATTATTGTCTTCAACCATGCATGAAAGAAAATACTCTATTTGTTTTTTCATGATTGGCGGTATGTTACAGTTACATATCGGATTATATGCGCTATATGCACTATTACTATTCCTATATATTGTTCAATAACTACTGCCTGTACCAAGATAAAATATAGCCTATGTGAGTAATTTTCAAATTGTTCAGTAGTTTTGAGTATACAAACAAAAATTGTTCCTCTTTATTACATCAGTGTGATATGTATATTTGCTCATTGACACGGATAGCTTTTTTCATTTTGTTTTAGTTTATTGGCCGAATGCTCTTGACATATACATGGAATCATCTCACTGCCCGCAGTTTTAAAATCTTGGGATTTCCAGAGGCCTCGCTGCATACAGTGGGCGCCGGACAACACAATGGAAATGACATCAAAGTTCATTTTCACTTCAGTGGCTGAAACACGGGTTTTGCTGCTTAAACCATAGCGTAAATCAGCGTGGTCACGGCTTTGTGTCATAAATGAGTAAAATTCGATTTTGCCCACTGGTTTTGAGCAGCAAAACCTCCATGTTTGAGCTATTGGCGTGAAAATAAGTATCATGATAGCTTGTGTACCTGCGGCCCGCATCCACCGCTGGTTCTGTGAGTGTGGTGAGTGTGGCGAGTGCGGGTGCGGCTGCGCGTGGCGGCGCGCGACGCCCGGCGGGGCGCTGGCCTCGGCCTCACGACCCTCTTCAGCCACCTGCTGAATTGCGAACACAACATTCACTACCACACTTTAAACAATTTTCACAGGTTACCGATAAGTCTAATAGCCTGGCAGGTACTTACCTGATAGGTGAACTACCTTCTGGTGTCACAGTTCTCGTATAGCTCGTATATGGCAGAAATTATAACCAGCATTTGTCTCATTAACTACTGTCAATCAACTAACTCTATAGGCAAGCAGTGAAACTGAGCCTTAATTGTATAAATCACTAGCTGTTTTCCCTTTGTTCCATCAGGATGAAATGTAGCCTATGTTACTGAGGGACAATGTAGCTTCCCAACAGTGAAATAATTTTTCAAATTGGTTCAGTAGTTCAGAGATTCAAGGCACAAAGAAAGAAAAAGTTTCCTCTTTATTATAGTAGTAGAAGTATAGACTGCAGTCTACACTTCATAGTAAATATGTAATTTGAAATTTTGGATATGTAGATGTGTATTACTTTATTACGCAAAAGCCTTTATT